>NC_053023.1:662435291-662663449 GCF_003073215.2 Triticum urartu | reverse complement strand
ATTTTTGAATATCCATGATGCTAATGATATGCAAAGACATAAGCTTGGGGATGCTATATTTGATGAATATGATATTTTGAGTCCCCCAAGTTTTGATGAGAAAATTTATTATGATGATTGCATGCCTCCTATTTATGATGATTATATTGATGAAAGTGGATTTGGAGAGGTCGTGACTTTATTTAATGGTGAATCCGCTATTTTGGAGGAGGTTGCAACTGATTATGACAACAAAGTTCCTGTATATGATGATTATGGTGATGACATGTATGCTATATTGAATGGTGATAACCATGAAACTTGTCATCATGATTTTAGTTTCCAATCAAATGAGAGTTAGTTTGTTGAGTTTGCTCCCACAATTATTGATGAGAATAAATTTGCTTATGTGGAGAGTAATAAAATTTCTATGCTTGTGAATCATGAAAATAATGCTTTATGTGATAGCTATAGTGTTGAATTCATTCATGATGCTATTGAAAATTATCATGAGAGAGGAACATATGCTTTTACATATTGCAATAATATCAAGTTTCCTCTCCATGTGTTGAAAATATTGAAGTCATGTTTGTGTTTGCCTTCCTATGCTAGATGATTCTTGTTCCCATGAATTATTTTCTCTCAAAATCCCTATGCATAGGAAGTGGGTTAGGCTTAAATGTGCTAGTCATATGCTTCATGATGCTCTTTTTCATGTTTCAATTGTTTACCTTTATGCGAGCATCATTGAAATCATCATGTCTAGCTTAAACGACATTAAAGGAAAGCGCTTGTTGGGAGACAACCCAACACTTTTACCTACTGTTTTTGTGTGTTCACATGATTATGCTACTGTAGTAATCATGTTTTATTGCTTTTGTTTCAATAAAGTGCCAAGTAAGACCTTTGGGATGGTTTACGGTGAAGGAAATATGCCCTGGAGGCAATAATAAAGTCGTTATTTATATTTCCTTATATCATGATAAATGTTTATTATTCATGCTAGAATTGTATTAACCGGAAACTTAGTACATGTGTGAATACACAGACAAACAGAGTGTCACTAGTTTGCCTCTACTTGACTAGCTCGTTGAATGAATGATGGTTATGTTTCCTAACCATAGACATGAGTTGTCATTTGATTAACGGGATCACATCATTAGAGAATGATGTGATTGACTTGACCCATCCATTAGCTTAGCACGATAATTGTTTACTTTGTTGCTATTGCTTTCTCCATAACTTATACATGTTCCTATGACTATGAGATCATGCAACTCCTGAACACCAGAGGAACACTTTGTGTGCTACCAAACATCACAACGTAACTGGGTGATTATAAAGGTGCTCTACAGGTGTCTCCGATGGTGTTTGTTGAGTTGGCATAGATCGAGATTAGGATTTGTCACTCCGATTGTCGGAGAGGTATCTCTGGGCCCTCTCGGTAATGCACATCACTATAAGCCTTGCAAGCAATGTGAATAATGAGTTAGTTGCGGGATGATGCATTACGGAATGAGTAAAGAGACTTGCCGGTAACGAGATTGAACTAGGTATTGAGATACCGACGATCGAATCTTGGGCAAGTAACATACCGACGACAAAGGGAACCAAGTATGTTGTTATGCGGTTTGACCGATAAAGATCTTCGTAGAATATGTAGGAACCAATATGAGCATCCAGGTTCCGCTATTGGTTATTGACCGGAGATTAGTCTCGGTCATGTCTACATAGTTCTCAAACCCGTAGGGTCCGCACGCTTAACATTCTGTGATGATTTTTATTATGAGTTATGTGATTTGATGCCGAAGTTTGTTCGGAGTCCCGGGTGAGATCAAGGACATGGCGAGGAGTCTCGAAATGGTCGAGACATAAAGATTGATATATTGGAAGGCTATATTCAGACATCGGAAAGGTTCCGAGTGATTCGGGTATTTTTTGGAGTACGGAAGAGTTACGGGAATTCGTATTGGGCCTTAATGGGCCATACGGGAAAGGAGAGAGAGGCCTCAAGGGTGGCCACCCCCCTTCCCCATGGACTGGTCTGAATTGGACTAGGGAAAGGGGGCGCCCCTTCCCTTCCTTCTCCCTTCCCTTTTTCCTATTCCATGTGGGAGGTGGAATCCTACTAGGACTAGGGGGCCCTAGTAGGACTCCACACTTTGGGTGTGTCCTATGAGGGACGGCCTCCTCCTCCCTCCATCCTTTATATACGTGGCCAGGGGGCACCCAATAGACACACAAGTTGATCATTGATCCCTTAGCCGTGTGCGGTGCCCCCCCCACCATAATCCACGTCGGGCATATCATCATAGTGCTTAGGCGAAGCCTTGTGAAAGTAGCATCATCATCACCGTCATCACGCCGTCATGCTGACGAAGCTCTCCCTCGACACTTAGCTGGATCGAGAGTTCATGGGACGTCACCGAGCCGAACGTGTGCAGATCGCGGAGGTGTCGTACTTTCGGTACTAGGACCGGTCGATCGTGAAGACATGCGACTACATCAACCGCGTTCTCATAATGCTTCCGCTTATGATCTATGAGGGTACGTAGACAACACTCTTCCCCTCTCATTGCTACGCATCACCATGATATTGCGTGTGCGTAGGATTTTTTTTGAAATTACTACGTTCCCCAACATACGGTGATAGCTGATTTGATCTTGCTGAAAAACACAAACTTTTGCGCTCAGGAAAACAATTATCATTTTCAATAGAAGCATGATAGAATGATGATTCTTTTTGAAGAAGATTAATAGACAAATTGCCCAGGTTTTCCTAACTTTTCAGAATTTTTGGAGTAGCAGAAGTATGGTTGGAGTAGAGATAACTACAAACTGTTTTTTTACAGATTCTATTTTCAATGCATAGTTTGCTTGTTTTCTAGTTTCTATGGCTTATATTGCTCAATATAAATTGTGGAAATGATATGCTACAATAGGCATTGTGTGGAAACAATTATTAATCTTGTCTTTGACATTACCAAAGTGAAGTGGTTTGCTCTTTATCATACTAACCTATCTCACAAAGTTCCGTTAAGTTTTGTGTGATTTAAGTTTTCAAGTTTTGGGTGAGATGTCGATATGAGGAGAATAAGGAGTGACAAGACCATTAGCTTGGGGATGCCCAAGGCACCCCAAGGTAATATTCAAGGAAGATCCAAGCAACTAAGCTTGGGGATGCCTCGGATGGCATGCCCTCTTTCGTCTCCAACATTATCGGTAACCTCACTTGGAGCTATGTTTTCGTTCGTAACATGATATGATTTTTGCTTGGAGTATCATTTTATTTTATTTGTATTTGCTTGATGTTATTTAGAATAATGTTTTGCACCTTTTATTGAATAAAAATGTCAAGTATAGCCTTTGCCATGCTTATTTTGCAAGTCTATATGTTGCTGTTTCAAAACAGAATGTTTGCCGCTGTTGCAAAAATTCCCTAGAAATTTCAGAATGTTATAAAATCTTGAAACTTTTTGCAAAATAAGCTCTGATAAATTTTCTAAAGTGTGGTAAATTTTCATAACTTTTGGAGTTAGGGAAGTATTGATACTCTTGTATTCTTTACAGACTATATTGTTTTGGCAGATTGCTGTTATGTTTGCATTGTTTGCATATGTTTGCTTGTTTTATGATCCTATTTGAGTATTAAATATGCATAGGCATTTAGTGTGCATTGTTGAATAATAATTTAGTGATTTTCTACAGTAGAGAATGATAAGGTTTTTGCATTGGTTTATACTAACTTATCTCACGAGTCCTTGTTGAATTTTGTGTGGATGAAGCTTTTGAGATTTAGGAAAACCGTGATATGAGAAGAATTAACACTAGTAGAAAACAGGGCTATGGTACAGGCCGGCTCAGCCCATTAGTCCCGGTTCAGTCTAGAACCGGGACCAATGTGGGCATTGGTCCCGGTTCGTGAGCCCAGGGGGCCGGCCGGGCCCCGTGGGCCATTGGTCCCGGTTCGTCTGGACCTTTTGGTCCCGGTTGGTGGGACGAACCGGGACCAATGGGCCTCGCTCCTGGCCCACCACCATTGGTCCCGGTTGGTGGCTTGAACCGGGACCAAAGGCTTCCCTTTAGTCCCGGTTCATGTCATCAACCGGGACCAATGAGGTGCCTATATATACCCCCTCACGCAAGAGCAGGGCACAGTGCTCTGTTTTTTCTGGCCGAGGGGGAGAGGGCTTTGTGGTGCTCTAGCTCACCTCCTATGCACATGAGGTGTTCGATGGAATGCCCGAGCCACACTACTTAAGCTTTCTCCTCTCGAAGCTCGACCTCCAAGCTCCATTTTCCTCGAGATTTGTCTAGATTTAGCGGTCCGTCACGCCCCGTCCCCGTCTTCACCGCCGTCGATCACCCGCGCCGATCTCATCACCGAAACCACCGTGGTGAGCCTCTTGTTCTTATCTTCTTTCTGAAAGGAAAAATATTCTTACTTGTATGTTTAGATAGATACTTGTATCATTTTCTTACATTTATTATTGCATCTTATATAGTGCGATGGTTTTGGTATCCGCCCCCGTCGGCCCTCGTCCTGTCTATGATTCGGATTTGGTATGTATATTATCTTTATAACTATTGGTTCATTTATTGTTTATGAAAATTATGCCGACCAATGTGACATAGATTTTATTTATCTAGGATGTATGTGAATCGGAAATGCCAACCGACCCTATTGTCGAGAGGTTAAATTTAGTTGAAGAAGAAAACAATTTGTTGAAGGAAAAAATAAAAAAAATTGAGGAGGAGAAGATGATATTGGAGTTGCATGTTGCGGATGTCATCGATGATCACAAGATCAAGATGGATGCAATGCGCTTGAAGATTAGAAAGATTAGAAAATATGCCATTCATACCGAGGCTTGGTATCATTATGCCGTTGGATCAATTGTTACCTTGGTTGCGATTATGATCGCAGTTGTTTTCGCATTGAAATGTTTTACCTAGTTTCAATGTATGGTTTAATTAATTAGATGCTCTGGAGAGCTATATGTTGTTAGATGAGAACCGAGAAAAAGAAAAGATAAGGAAGCGAATACATCATACGATGAGCCAAAGCGCCACATAGTTCTTTCAGGAAAAAGGGACATCCTGGGAGTGGACGGCAAGACAGACATGTCTGAAGATTATGAAAAGTTTCATGAAATTCCTCCCTTCAATGTCAAGGCTGACCCAAGTATCCTGATAAACAATGAAGATTATCCATGGTTACGGTGCAATAAGCAAATGACACAAGCGAAGAAAAAGTGAAGACTTTCTCCCGCAACTATTATGATGATACCATGCCAAATTTGTAACAGATGAACATGCTACCATTGTCCGTTTTATACATGCGCATGCTATGTGGGTGAAATTATGATACCATGCCAACTTTCAACCTTTTCAGAGTTCATTTTGAAATGCTTTCCAATTTCAGAGTCATTTAGCTCAAATAATGAATTAATAGCAAACAGAATGAACTACAAAACTTTTATGAAAATAAAAACAATCAATTAAAATATTATGTTATGATCAACTAAAATAAAACTATAATATTCTTCAATAGCAAAAAGAATATAATTTTTGTGACCTAAAATCAAACTATAAGTATTTAATTGTAAGTACAAATAAAAAATAAATAGCAAAGAAGAAAAAAAAATTCTATTTTTATAGTAAAGTTATTCATAAACTAGTGATTCACACAAATTTTATAAAATTCAAATTTAAACTATTCAAAATTTTAAAACTAATGGCACTAACAGAAAGTTTATAATTTTTATGACCTAAAATCAAAAAGAAATCACTAAAAAACTATAAGTATTTAGTTGTAAGTATAAATAAAAAATAAATAGAAAAAAAATTCTATTTTTTATAGTAAAGTTATTCATAAACTAGTGATTCACACAAATTTTATAAAATTCAAATTTGAACTATTCAAAATTTTAAAACTAATGGCACTAACAGAAAGTTTATAATTTTTGTGACCTAAAAGAAAAAAAATCACTAAAAAACTGTAAGTATTTAGTTTAAGTAGAAAAAAAAAATAAAAAACCAAAAAAAAATGTAGAAATAAAAAAGAAAAAACCAAAAAAAATGCCACCTACTGGGCCTCCACGGCCTGAATACGACTAGAAACCCTACATGGGCCAGGATTCAGGCCAGAGGCCCAATAGGCCCACAGGCAGTAACAAGTTTAGGCCCGAAAGCCTGCATTAGAGAGGAGCTCGAATGGGGAGGCACAGCAGCGCTTATAAACAAGTGCCGGCGCCCTTCAGCTAGCGATGTGGGACTAAACTTCAGCTAGCGATGCAGCACAAGGCCATTGGTCCCGGTTGGTGGCACCAACCGGGACTAAAGGGGGCATTGGTCACGGTTCGTGGCACCAACCGTGACCATTGCCCCCCTTTAGTCCCGGTTGGTGCCACCAACCGGGACCTGGCATTGCTTCCCGCCCTTTCGGCTGCCGAAAATTGGCCTTTCGTCCCGGTTCGTCGCACCAACCGGGACTAAAGGGAGCATTAGTCCCGGGTCGTAGCACGAACCGGGACCATTGCTCTGGCTATATAAGCCACCACTTGTGAAATTTTGGCCAACCGCTCCCATTCGCCTCGACGCCCCCAGGCCATTCGTCGTCGTCGTCGCCGCCCCGAGCCCGCCGCCGTCTCCCCGCCCCGTCGCCGCCCCGAGCCCGTCGTCGCCCCACGCAGGCGCCCTTTAGGTTGATGATATGATGATGTTGATGATATGATGATGTTTTTTTTTCTGTTGATGATATGATGATGTTTTTTTTTCTGTTGATGATATGATGATTTTTTTTTCTGTTGATGATATGATGATGTTTTTTTTTCATATATGCATTTTTTCATATATGTATTAATTTTTTTAAGTTGTTAGTAGATATCGATTTTAGGTTAGTGCATTTTATCACTGATTTTAGGTTAGTTGAGCCTCTTTAGTGCATTTTATGTTTGTTGCATTTTAGGTTAGTGCATTTTATGTTAGTGGAGAGGAAAAAGTAAAATAAGGAGAAGGAAAATAAGTAGAGAAAGAAGGAGAAGAAGAAGGAGAAGACGAGGAGAGGAAGAAAAGGAAGAGGAGAAGAAGAAAGGAATAGAGGAGAAGAAGAAAAAATAGAATTTTTTTCTATTTTTTCTTCTTCTCCTCTATTCCTTTCTTCTTCTCCTCTTTTTTTTCTTCTTTTTTTCTTCTCCTCTATTATTCTATTTTCTCTTCTTCTCCACTATTCCTTTCTTCCTTCTCCTCTTCTTTTTCTTCTTTTTTCTTCTTCTTATTTATTTCTCCTCTTCGAGGGGTCGAGGGTCGGGAACTAGGGTAGAGGGTCGAGGGTCGTTAAGGGGTCAAGGGTCGAGGGTTCGAGGGTCGAGGGTTCTAGCAGGGTCGTCTAGGGGTCGAGGGTTCCAGGGTCGTCGAGGGTTCGAGGGGTCGAGGATCGCCGAGGGGTCAAGAGAGGTTTCCTAGTGTCAAAGTATTGAAGAAATCCATGCCTTCATCATTAGCCGGAAGTAACCAGGGCATGTTGGTACGAAGTTCTGCAAAGTTGTTCTAGAATGGAGCCCCGGATAGAATAATCCGCCTTTTGGTACGAATTCAGCAAAGGCCTTCCAAATAGCGATATTCGGAAGGCTCTTTCTGAACTTTGTACCAAAAAGCGAATTATCCTATCTGGGACTCCGTTCTAGAACAACTTTGAAGAGCTTCGTACCATCATGCACATGTTACTTTCGCCTAATGATGAAGACATGGTTTTGTTGAATCCTTTGACACTAGGCAACCTCCCGACCCCTCAGCGATCCTCTCGAACATGAGAGGAAGAAGAGGGTCGTCTAGGGGTTGAGGGCATGTTCCGCGCATCTCCTAGTGATTCAAGCGCTAGTTTCATCAATACCATTTGGCATTCTTTCTTATCAGTTTGATTGACCTTTATTTCTTGTAAAGTGGTTGTGGCAGGAACAAGGGAATGATTTCTGTGGATACTACATCTGCGAGTCCATCCGCCACACGACCTGTGAGCGGGGCGGGTACTCTAACGAACAATATGAAGTACGTAAATAACAACATTCACAATTTTATTTTATTACCATCATTTGTGTTGAGTTTCATTTATTCATATATATATGTATTGACCCCCTTCTTCAAATTAGATGTTTCGGAAGCGGGATGAACTCCTAGCACCAGCTCGCATGCGAGGAATTCAAGAGGAATTGGCGGCATTCTTTCTTGACCACGTGATCCCTGAAGATGAAGAATTCTATGTGGACCCTGAGTCCGTATGATTATATTTGTAAGAGATAATTATTGTATATATGTAGCCGGTAGTGTCAGATAGATATACGAGAACTTGTTGTTCGACCAATCTCTCAGAGAAGGAGAGGTGGTCGATATCACTTCTCTCTGTATGCATATATGTTCATGACGATCTTCTGTTTCCTTCGTTTGCTTACTAGCTAGCCAGCGTGTCTAGTCCTCTCTATACGTATGTATAGTACGTAGCGTCGACCAAGCACGGACATAAGAGAGGACACTTCTCTCTATTAATTATAGCTAGCTAACACAATATATGAAACACCTAAATTAACCCCCCAAAACCCCCAACCCCCCCTTTCAAAAAAAAAACAAAAACCCCAGCCACAGAAATGCTGACGCGTGGATGCCTATTGGTCCCGGTTGGTGCCACCAACCGGGACCAAAGGGTCTCCTGACTGGGCTCTGCGCACTGCCCACGTGGAGGCCCATCAGTCCCGGTTCTGGATTGAACCGGGACTAAAGGGTCGGGGCATTAGTACCGACACTTTAGTCCCGGTTCAGGAACCGGGACTAAAGGCCCTTACGAACCGGGACTATAGGCCCTTTTCCTACCAGTGTAAGGAGACACAAAAGCTCAAGATTGGGGATGCCCAAGGCATCCCAAGATAATATTTCAATAAGTCTCAAGCATCTAAGCTTGGGGATGCCCCGGTAGGCATCCCACCTCTTTTGTACAACAATTATCGATTAGTATTGGTTGAGCCTAAGTTTTTGCTTCTTCACATGATGTGTGATATTCTTGGAATGTCATTTTATTTTCATTTTGCTTGTTGTTTTAATACAATACTTAGATCTGAAAGTTTTTAAATAAAATAGAGTCGTCAAATAGTTACCAGGGAGGCTAGGTAAGCGGCATTCACATCCCGTCAATGAAGCTCTTTTCTATGTCATTTACTCTTGTGCTTCACTTATAATCCTATGAGTAAATTGTTGAATAAATTGAATGTCATGAAGTTCAAATCATATCATGCCTAGTGGAAGCTTCACATTGGGTTTAGAAAGTGAAATATTTTGAGGCTTGGCAATTACAATATTGGTCATACAAGCAATTCAAGAATAATTAGTATAAGGAAGAGAACTTTCACATGCAAATACACTATCTTGGAAATCTTTTGTGGTTGTGAGCCCCCATCAAAATATTATATGCCAAAATTGTTGACGTTGGACAAGGAAGACAACGTAATGGTTTATGTTAGTTCATATTCACATAGAAGTTATATTTTCATATATCCTTCAACATGTGGTGCTTGCCCCCCATCTTTGCTAGCCAAAAATTCCACACCAAGTAGAGATACTACTTATGCATCCAAAAACCCTTAAACCCAAATCTTATTTTCAAAATTCCACCTAAGGATTGAGCAAGATCCTTCAATTAAGTTGTCATCGGTGCAATAAGGCAATAAAAATTGCTTCTAAAAGTGTTAGATCATTTAGTGTAAGAGAAAATTGAGTGTCGTATGAACTTGTGATGGCAAAGAATAAAAGTGACGGACTGCACACTAAAGGTTGCTATCATAAGGGGCAATACAACATGACGTTCTTTTGCACAAAGGGGTTGAGCATACAAACAAATAAGCGCATGGCAACCTCTGCTTCCCTCTGCGAAGGGCCTATCTTTTACTTTTATACAAAGAGTAAAAGTTCTTCTGTCTATTCCTTTTTATTTTTCTCTTTTTGCAAGCATCGTGTGGTGAGGAAAGATCTAGGCAGATATGTCCAATTTAATATGGGCAGCATGAGTTATTATTATTGACATCACCCTTCAGGTGAATACGTTGGGAGGCAAAACAATAAGCCCCTATCTTTCTATGTCCGGTTGAAACGTTTTGCTCATGTGTATGCGGTGAGTGTTAGCAATCATAGAAGACTATAAGATGGTTTAGTATGTGGAGCTCTTACTTAAACTCCATTGAATAAGTTGAATTGCAATTGCTTGGTGACTAAGAACATAGGTTGTTGAGGTTCAAGAGAGTTCATGGTTTGAACCTCAACATGTGAATTGGTTGCTACTTTAACATGAGAAGTTTTATAAGAAAGAATTGTTGTTATGATGATAGGAAAAGTGATTGAAATTGTCGTTGATCAAACATGTGAACTTTTCTAGCATTCACACTTCATAAATTATTTCTTTTAACATTTACCTACTCGAGGACGAGTAGGAATTAAGCTTGGGGATGCTGATACGTCTCCAATGTATCTATAATTTATGAAGTATTCATGCGATTATATTATCATTGTTGGATGTTTTAGAATCATTTTATAGCAACTTTATATCATTTTTTGGGACTAACCTATTGACCTAGTGCCTAGTGCCAGTTGCTGTTTTTTGCTTCTTTTTTACATCACAGGAAATCAATATCAAACGGAGTCCAAACACCGTGAAACTTTTTGTGGATTTTTTATGGACCAGAAGAGCACCAGTGGTCCAAAGAAGCACCTGGGGGTGCCCCGAGGGGGGCACAACCCACCAGGGCACGCCTAGGGGCCCAGGCGCGCCCAGGTGGGTTGTGCCCACCTCGGTGGCCTCCTGCACCCCCTCTTTACCCTATAAATTCACAAATATTTTAAAACCCTTCGGGGTTAACCTAGATCAGAAGTTTCGCCGCCGCAAGGCTCTGTAGCCACCGAAAACCAATCTAGACCCCGTTCCGGCACCCTGCTGGAGGGGGGAATCATCTCCGGTGGCCATCTTCATCATCCCGGCAGCCACCACGATGAGGAGGGAGTAGTCCACCCTCGAGGCTGAGGGTTTGTACTAGTAGCTATCTGTTTAATCTCTCTCTCTCTCTCGTGTTCTTGAGATGTCACAATCTTGATGTATTGCAGGCTTTGTTAATAGTCGGATCATATGGTGTTTCCCCCTCTCTATCATGTTGTGATGAATTGAGTTTTCCCTTTGAGATTTCGTTGTTATCTGATTGAATACTTTTATGGATTTGAGAACACTTGATATTTGTTTTGCAATTGAATACTCATGGTGACAATGGGGTATGGTATTGATTCACTTGATATATGTTTTGGTACTCAACTCGCGGATTCCCGAGGTGACATTGGGGTAATATATGCATAGGGGTTGATGCACGTTCTTGTCTTTGTTTCTCTGGTAGAAATCTTGGGGCACTCTTTGAAGTTCTTTGTGTTGGATTGAATATTATGAATCTGAATTTGCTTTGGTGTTATTTTAGTACAAACTCTTGGTTAGATCGATCAGAAAGAATAGCTTCGTGTTATTTTAGTACGAACTCTAGGATAGATTGATCGGAAAGAATAGCTTTGAGGTGGTTTCGTACCCTGCAAACAATTCCGTCTTATGTTCTCTGCTAGATAGGAACTTTGGAGTGATTCTTCGTTTCACGTTGAGGGACTGTTATATGATCCAATTATATTAGCACTATTGAGAGATTGCACTAGTGAAAGTACGGACCCTAGGCTTCATTTCAAGTATTGCAATACCATTTTTGTGCCAGTTTACTATTTGCTACATTGCTGTTTTTACTTATTCAGGTTATAAAGTTATATTTCTACCATTAATATTACACTTTTATCACCATCTCTTCACCTAACTAGTGCACCTATACAATTTGCCATTGTATTGGGTGTGTTGGGGACATAAGAGATTTCTTGTATTTTGTTGCAGGGTCGTTTGAGAGAGACCATCTTCATCCTACACCTCTCATGGATTGATAAACCTTAGGTCATCCACTTGAGGGAAAATTGCCACTGTCCTACAAAACTCTGCGCTTGGAGGCCCAACACATGTCTACAAGAATAAAGTTGCGTAGTAGGAATCACGGGGCACTTAGATTGTTGACCGGCGGGGACCTCTCTGCTGAGCCTAGGTAGGGCTGCGATGTGTTGATTTTCTGAGGCCGGGCATGACCTAGGAAAGTGTGTCCGGCCAGAGTGATCGAGCATGTTGGGTAACGTGGTGCACCCCTACAGGGAAGTTATATATTTGAATACCATGTCCACGGTAATGGACGTTCAGACTTGCATCCTGATCTATTACAACTAGAACTGGTTACTTGAGACATGTGATGGATATGTGGCTCCGAGATTGCTTTCTCGTAGGGAGTCGAGGAAGGATCTCTGGGCGTTAATGCTACGACATGCTTGTTAATTAATATGCTATTATTTACTATTCTACTTGCTGCAAGATGCTTGGAGTTGCTTGAAGATGCTAGTCTTTGATAGGCCAGGCTTTCCCCTCTATTTTGGCTTTCTGCAGTTCAGTCCACAGATACAACCCTTCCATTTGATACCAATGCATACTTAGTATAGATCTGATGCTTGCGAGTACTTTGGATGAGTACGCACGGTTGCTTTGCTACCCCCCTTTCCCCTTCTTTCTTCTTTACCGTTGCTGCAACTAGATGGTGGATCCCAGGAGCCATATGCCACTGCCGACGACTACTTCTACCCTGTGGGTGGCTACTTCTACGTGGAGATCGACGACGACCAGGAGTAGTTAGGAGGTCCCAGGCAGGTGGCCTTGCCTCTTCGATCGTTGTTGTTTCGTGTATGCCTTCTTAAGGCATCCTTGTTTAACTTATGTCTGTACTCAGATATTGTTGCTTCCGCTGACACTTGTGTATCGAGTTATGTATTTGAGCCCTTGAGGCCCCTGGCTTGTAATATGAAGCCTGTATTATTTTAATTTGTGTCTAGAGTTGTGTTGTGATATCTTCCCGTGAGTCCCTGATCTTGATCGTACACATTTGCGTGTATGATTAGTGTACGGTCGAAGAATCGAGAGCGTCACAATGATCCACTATAGAACCTTGGAGTTCCAGTACTCAGCATGTCCACAAACAATTGCAAAGCGCTTCTGAAGCACATTGAAGACTCTCTCAACATCTTTCCTAGCAGCTTATTGACATTAGGCAAAGTGAATGTTTTTGTTACCTTTTGGACGCGAAATTGTTTTGACCAAGGTGGCTCATGGTGGATAGATGCCATCTGCAAGGTAGTAACCCATCGAGTAGTTGTGCCTATTGACCGAGTAGTTGCAAGCAGGAGCTTCACCTTTAATAAGCCTAGAAAATAGTGGTAGTAGCGACAACACATTCAAGTCATTGTGAGAGCCAGGAAAACCAAAGAATGAATGTCATATTCAAAGATCTTTCAATGCAACTGCCTCAAGAATGATCGTTGGATCGTTGCGGTGGCCTTTGCACTAACCCTTCCACCCTATAGGACAATTATTTCATGTCCAGTGCATACAATCAAGTGATCCAAGCATCCCTGAGCATCCTCTTGCTTCACCCTAAATCATTAGCCTCTGGGCGTCTTCCTCGGTTGGTGCTCTCAAGCACTCTGGGACAAAGGCAATGATCACTGATTTAGTGAACCTTCGAACAACCTCCAAGTTTGTGTCTTCACCAATGTGGACAGAGTCATCGATTGCATCGGCTGAACACCCATATGCCAAGACTCAAACAACCGCAGTGCATTTCATCAGAGGGCTTGCAATTATCTCTCCACATGCATTTCTTTGAAGCTTGAACCAATCATCATATCTCACAATGGCTTTTGCAATGGTCAGAAAAAGACTTGTGTGCATCCTAAAGCGCCGGCCGAAGTACTTCTCTAGACAGGTAGGCTTTGGGTCAAAGTAGTATCTCATGATCTTTGCATGACCCTCCGCTCTATCATGGTTGATGTGTATGCGGCCAAACTATGATCCTCTCCTCCGCCGCCGAACATCATCATTAAAAATCATGCCTAAAACAATGTAAAAGTCATCATCGTCTTCTTCCTCTTCGGATGATGACGATTCCTCCAAAGCCATCTCTCTCAACCTCTTCATCTACAATTCAAATGGCTAGGTTCAACCCAAATAACTTGGTTCACAAACAAATGATCAAAACACTCACCTACGCGATTCGTCGAACACTTGTGGTGCGGTGGTGGTGCACCGGCCGGCCGGTGTTGTTCCGACCAAACAGGCCGGCAGCGACGAGAGGGAATGACCTGCAGCGGTGTGAAATCAATGTGAGATGTGGTGGTTTATATAAAAAGAAGAAGCAACGAAGCAATCTGACAAATCAACAATGGTGATGGCGGCAACATCTCACCTTGATTCCGGCGACGGTGATGGGGGACGAACGGGCTCAAAATTAGGCAGAAGGGCAGCGGAGGGTAGATGAGGCAATGAGTTAGGGGCGGGGCCGGCGGACGGTCACTGGGAGTCATGCCGGCAAATTTGCAGGGGCGGGGTAGGGGGGGGGCGATGATGTCGCTTGAAGCTACGTCGGTATTTCCCCAAAGAGGAAGGGATGATGCAGCACAACGGCGGTTGGTATTTCCCTCAGATATGAAACCAAGGTTATCGAACCAGTAGGAGAACCAAGCAACCCAACGTAAACAGCCCGTGCACACAAATAACAACACCTCGCAACCCGACATGTTAAAGGGGTTGTCAATCCCTTTCGGGTAGCGGCGCCAGAAACGGTGCGTGGACGGGAGATAAATTTGTGATAGATTTAAATTATCTTTACCTAATAATAAAGCAAATTGGGTTTCTTTCATCCGTCATGGCATTTTTCAGAAAAGTCCCTCTCTTTCAGAGAATTCAACCCGCAGTTCTGTTTTAAGTTAAAACGAATCGTTATTTTTGTATTTTACAGAAAAGTCCCTGTCTTTTCTTGAAATCACCCCGCCATTCGGATTTAAGTCACACCCGAACCGTTATTTTACATTTTTAGAAACCCCCCTGATGTTTTAGGTAATTCATCCGCGGATCATATTTAAGTCAAACAAATGCTTTTTGAAATCATCCACATCTTTTAAATCATAACTCTAATTTGAACATGTTATATACGAAATTTGATTAGAAAAATATGTGGAATATGAACATGAGATTATTTTTACCTGTTAAGTATTTTTAAATATTATTTTGGAATATATGTGAGTCAAACCAAATGATTTTCTAAATTAGCTGTATCTTTTAAACTGTAACTTTGATTTTAACATATTATATATGAAATTTTATTAGAAAAATGTGTGGAATCTAAATATGATGTTAATTTTACCTATTAAATACTTTTAAAATATTGTTATGGAAGCAAACTAATAATTTATAGCGCAAGATTCGTTTTTATACCGGCGGCGATCCGGATTGCAAATAAACACCCCACTATAATCATATACGGAAAATAAAACATCGATAACTACACATGCATACCTCTGAAAAATGTCGCAGGGGAAAACAACAGATTTCTCATCACAAGAGTGAGAGAAAGCGAGCGAGAGAGAGAGAGGGAGAGGGAGGAGAGAGGGAGAGAGAGACGCCTTATGATTAACCATATTCAACACACGTTTTTTGTTGTTTTATGTGAACACCGAGGCCATCGTCGGCGAGAGTGAGAAGGAGGATAAGCGGCAACACAAATATGATGCCTCGCAAAAATAAAGGAGATGGACCTATTGTGGTCATGAGTGATGGTTGTTGAGTTAAGAGCGTGTGTTATGTTTTCTCTCCCGTTGCAACGCACGGGCTCTTTTGCTAGTAGATAGTAAATAAAATAAATAACATCAAAGTATTTTTTTGTATTTTTTGGTTTAATATATATGAAAATAAAAAGTAGATCGCAAAGGCAAATATATGAGAAAGAAGACCCGGGGGCCATAGGTTTCACTAGTGGCTTCTCTCGAGAAAAATAGCAAACGGTGGGTAAACAAATTACTGTTGGGCAATTGATATAACCTCAAATAATTATGAAGATATCCAGGCAATGATCATTACATAGGCATCACGTCCAATATTAGTAGACCAACTCCTGCCCGCATCTACTACTATTACTCCACACATCGACCACTATCCAGCATGCATCTAGTGTATTAAGTACATGGAAAAATGGTGTAATGCAATAAGAACGATGACATGATGTAGACAAGATCTATTTATCTATGGCGGTAGATATAGATCCCATATTTGTATCCTTAGTAGCAACGATACATACGTGTCGGTGCCCTTTCTGTCACTGGGATCAAGCATCATAAGATCGAACCCACTACCGGGCACCTCTTCCCATTGCAAGATAAATAGATCAAGTTTGCCAAACAAAACCCAAATATCGGAGAAGAAATACGAGGCTATAAGAGATCATGCATAAAAGAGATCAAAGAAACTCAAATACTTTCATGGATATAAAAAGATAGATCTGATCATAAACTCAAAGTTCATCGATCCCAACAAACACACCGCAAACGAGTTACATCATACAGATCTCCAAGAGACCATTGTATTGAGAATCAAGAGAGAGAGAGAGAGATCAAACTATCTAGCTACTAACTACGGACCCGAAGGTCTACAAAGAACTACTCATGAATCATCGGAGAGGCACCAATGGAAGTGGCGAACCCCTCCGTGATGGTGTCTAGATTGGATCTGGTGGTTCTGGACTCTACGGCAGCTGGATGAATATTTCGTCGACTCCCCTAGGGTTTTGGGAATATTGGGGTATTTATAGAGCAAAGAGGCGGTCTGGGGTAGGCTCGGTCATGGACAACCCGGCCCGCCGGCCCGAACCTGAAGCCCGACATTCGGGCTGGGCTCGGGCTCCATTTTCTGACCCGAAGCCCGGCCCGAAAGCCCGAATAAAGCCCGAAATATATATAAAAACATATTGTATTCAAAATATAGGTATAATAAATTAATATAATATCTCGAAAATGATTAATTTAATTAAAAAATTTCGCTGTTCATGTACTTCGGGCCGGGCCGGGCTCGGGCTTGGGATTTTTCCTTCGGGCTTTGTCAAGCCCGGCCCAAACCCGACCCGGCCCGACGTTTGCCCGGGTTTAGTCTGGGGGAACCCGAGGTGGGCACAACCCACTAGGGCGCGCCTGGGCCTCCTAGCGCGCCCTGGTGGGCTGTCCCCTCCTCGGGACTCCCCCCAGGTGCAACCAGGGCCCAATATCTTCCATCTGGTCCATAAAAAATCTCCGTAAAGTTTCGTGGCATTTGGACTCCGTTTGATATTGAATTTCTATGATGTAAAAAACATGGAAAAAACAGCAACTGGCACTTGGTACTTGGCACTATGTCAATAGGTTAGTACAAAAAGGATATAAAATGACTATAAAATGATTATAAAACATCCAAGATTGATAATAAATTAGCATGGAACAATAAAAAATTATAGATACGTTGGAGACATATCAGCATCCCCAAGCTTAACTCCTACTCGTCCTCGAGTAGGTAAGTGATAAAAACAGAATTTTTGATGTGGAGTGCTGTTCATCATGTCATATCATATTCTTTTCTTTATAGCATGGACATTTGGACTTTTATGTGATTCAAAGCAATAGTCTAGTTTTGACATAATGATTTAGATACTCAAGCATATCAACAAGCAACCATGTCTTTTAAAATATCAATGCTAAAATAAGTTATCCCTAGCCCATCATGCTCAAACATTGATTCATTCATGAAACACACTCGAATATTGACTACACCCAATACTTAAGCATGATCATATTGCTTGCTAGTTGGTGCTTTTATAAGAGAAGATGGAGACTCGGAATAAAAATTGCATAAAGTAAAAGATAGGCCCTTTGCAAAGGGAAGTAGGGATTTGTAGAGGTACCAGAGCTCAAAGCGAAAATTTGAGATAAAAACATTTTGGGAGGTGTATCCATCCCACCAATGAATAAAATGACTTAGAGTTCCCAATACTTTCCATGCATAGATATATCATAGGCGGTTCCCAAACAGAAAATAAAGTTTATTACTTTTTCCACCATAACTTTCACTTTCCATGGCTAACCGTATCCACGGGTGCCCTCCATACCAACACTTTCCAAGGAATTTATTATTTGACAACATAAAGTAAATTCATTTGTTTTTGCATTTTGGGACTGGGCATCCCTAATACCTTTGCGTTGCTCTCGTGCAATGACAAGCGAATAAACACTCATCTTGAGAATAACACATCTAGCATGGAAAATATTAGCCACCCCTCACCGCTCCGCGATTGAAACAAACACACAAAAGAGAAGTTTATTTTGAAAACTAGAGATGGCACAGGGAAATTTGCTTAGAACGGCAAAATAATACCGCATATAGGTAGATATAGTGGACTCATGTGGCAAAAACTGGGCTAAAGGTTTTTGGATGCACAAGTAGAGGTCATACTTAGTGCAAAACGAAGGCTAGCAAAAGATTGGGAAGAGACCAACCAAGAAACGAATAATCTCATAAGCAAGCATTAAGCATAATTAACACCGAATAATGCACCACAAGTAGGATATAATTTTCATTGCATGATTATTGACTTTCGTGCATGCATAGGGAATCACAAACCTTAACACCAATATCCTTACTAAAGCATAATTACTCATCAAGATGACTCACATATCACATCATCATATCTCAAAACTATTACTAAGAATCAAGTTCATTTTGTCCAATGATCTTCATGACATTTTTTCTCTTTTTTTCTTTATCCTTCTTGGATATCTATCACTTTGGAACTAATTTTCATGTGTTGCTTTTCATAAGCTCAAACAAATATAAATGAAGATCGTGAGCATAACAAATTTACTTTCTCTACAATAATTTAGGTGAAGCAAGAGAGAATTTCTTCAAAATTTTACTAACTCTCAAATAAATCTAAGTGAAGCAAGAGAGCATTTCTTCAAAAATAACAAAGCACACCGTGCTAAAAAAGATATAAGTGAAGCACTAGAGCAAGTCCTAGCTCATAAAAGATTTAAGTGAAGCATAGAGAGCAATTCTAACAAGTCATGACATAATTTTGGCTCTCTCAAATAGGTGTGTTCAGCAAGGATTGATAACTTAAAACACAAAGTAAAACAAGCAAAGACACATAACATACAAGATGCTCCAAGCAAAACACATATCATGTGACGAATAAAAATATAGTCTCGAGTAATATACCGATAGTTGTTGGAAGAAAGTGGGGATGCCACTCGGTGGCATCCTCCATCTTAGTTGGTTTCTCATTCTTGGATAATAGCTTGGGATGCCGGGGCATCCCAAGCTTAGGCTCTTACTCCTTCCTTCATCCATCGTAAGATAACCCAAAACTTGAAAACTTCAATCACACAAAACTCAAAAAAGCCTTCGTGAGATCCGTTAGTATAAGAATAATAAATCATTACTATAAGTGCTGTATCAAACCAATTCATATTTTGTTTTTGTATTATATTTACTATATTCCAACTTTTCTATGGAAAAAACTCATCAAAGAAAACCATAGAGCCATCAAAATAAGCACACAACACAAAGAAAACAGAATCTGTCAAAACAGAACAGTCTGTAGCAATCTGACTATTTCGAATATTTCTGTAACTCAAAAAACTCTGAAAAATTAGGAAGGCCTAAGAAATTTGTATATTGATCTACTGCAAGTGGAATGGGTATTTTATCGCTCACTGATAAAAATGAAAATCACTTTCGGGAGTTGTTCACGAGGAAGTGCCAGCTGTGAAGGCTTATCCCGATGTATTCCCGGAGGAACTACCAGGCATGCCACCAGATCGAGATATAAATTTTTTGATAGAGCTATTGCCAGGTAAAAATTCTCGAGTTTGCCAGCCGAGTTACACACAGCAAGGTCATCAAATTTTGCAAAGTTCAGTGGAGCCACCATACCGACGAGGAAGCCACCTGGGAGCAAGAAGAAGACCTACGGAAAGACCACACACACCTATTTGCTAGCCAATCCGAATCTCGAGGGCGAGATTCATCTTAAGGGGGGTAGGTTTGTAACATCCCAATTTTCAATTTGGATGTTAATCATTAGGTCATCATATGCATCCATGATTCTTGCATTTTGAATTTGGTTTATTTGGCCATATTGATCCAATAGACCTTAAACAACTCAAGGACCATTTGAGAGAGTTGGAGGTTTTCATAAAATTCCAATTTTGAATTTTTCAAAATTGGTAAATTGGATCAAGGTGGTCTTCATTTGAAATTAATTTTTCCATTTATTTCAAAATAAATAAAATAATGAGAGAAGATAATATGACTTCTTCAAAACAGAGGAAATAATGGAAATTTAGTTTTAAATAAAGACATATTTTTATTTGATTTTTATTGACTTTTATTCGAGTAAATTATGGAAAAATTGTATTTTTTAAAAAACTGCATTTTAGCCCATAAAAATGTTCATGTTGTCCTAAATATTATTAGAGGATCATGAAAACTGTTCTAGGATTTTTTAGGATATTTTTATTTTATTTTTTGGATTTTTCCGTTCGGCGAAATTATTAAAAAAAAAGTTCCTGGGCCGGCCCAGCCGCAGCCGGGCCACAACCCAGCTCGCAGCCGCCATCACCGCCATCCTCGAGCCGGACTCCGGTAGGATTCCGAGCCGCCGCCGCCACCGCCTCGCCCCCTGCCCCAAGCCGCCGCCCCCGGGCTTTATAAGCAGAGGGCCCGCCGCCCCGCGTCCTCATCACCACCGCCGCCGCAGCCCCGCCTACCGCCGCTGTCGTGCCGCTGCCTTGCCGCCGCCTCGCCACCGCCTCTTGTCACGCCGCCCGCTCGCCAGAGCCACCGTCCCGGTTCGCCGGTTACTTTTCGGTTTATTTTCGTAGATCGCTTTTATTTTTAGGGTTCGCTAATTAGCGAACGTTCACCCGATCTTCTCTGTTAGCGAACGAAATTCGTTCATTAGTTTCTATTAGCGAACGTTCGTTCGTTAAGTTTTTCGTTTTAGTTTTATTTTCGGCCAGGGACCTATCTGTAATTACTTTTATTGTAGATTAGTCCCTGATCTTCAAATCTTCGCTACTTTTTGCTCGTTTGTCCAAATCCAGTGAAACCAACATCAAAATCTTTGTATCCTTCTCCTCTGTACAGATAATCAACTTGAACATGAATTTTGAAAATTTAAAATTTGGTTTCAAGCAGATTTAAATTTGAACTACTTTTGATCGTAGTTTGAGATTCGTAACTCCGATTCGATTGTTTCTTTTTGCAAATCCAAGCTCTTCACTTGAACTTTCTGTTTAGATCTTTTCTTTTGGGTTTTATCTTTGCATCTTATGCTTGAGTGCTTATGTATGCTATTGTTTGTTCATGATAGAGTTTTTGGAGTGCGAGGCTTGCTACTACGAATCTCTAGGGTTTTCCGATCGTCAGCAAGGCAAGTAACACTTTGATCATATCCCTTTATTCCCCAGTTTTTATGCATTAGTTTCAACCCTCAAACATTGCATGAGTAGGTTTTAATTAACATGTGGGTATTGGGGAGTAGTTGATGAGGTAGGAACCTATTGTCTTATATTCAAACCTTGGGTGTTACTACGTTGTGCTTACTGCTATGCTATGCTCGTAGACGTGGTTTGCTTTGAGTGATTCATGAAAGATGTGAGAGTTATTATTAATGGTTAACTTAAGGTGGCTACTTTAATACACATCTGGGTGGATTGGTTGTGGGCACCTGGGGATATACCAGTGTTGTCCAAGGAGATCCCGGGAACCCGTGTGATCATCCTATGTTTTGCCACCCAGGCTCAAAGGGATCATAATGTTATTCATGTTGGAAACTTCCGTGTGCAGCCACAAGCCATTATGGGCTCTGGCATAGTTGAGTATGTTGCATGACGTCTTTTAGTGGTAGGCTAGCAGATGTAGGGGATGTAGGTGGTACTGTCTACCCATCGGTAAGTGTTAATGCTTCTGAAAGACTGTGTCTCGGTCATCCATTTTCAAACATCATGTAGTGCGAGAAATCCAATGGAGGAGATCGAGTCTTGTGGGGAAAAGTGCACAAACCTTTGCAGAGTGTACAAACTAATCATGGTTAGCCGTGTCCCCGGTTATGGACATCTTGAGTATCTGGTGCTTGAATTATTATGTTGATCTCATCACTTTACTTAATTAATTTTGTCGGGTTATTAATTTAAATTTTGGGATTGAGTTGGGGTTACCTTCTCAATATTTTTTTCAACAAACATTGTAGTTAAATAAAATATATTCCTTTGTTGTAGGGAAAAACTAGCTTTATGCAAATGATAACCATAGAGCCTCCACCAGCCATATATGCATGTAGTGATAGCTGTTATTATGTTTATTGCTCTGTAGTGTTATCTTGCTAGCATATTCCATGTGTTGACCTACACAGGTTGCAACGTATCATGTTGCAGAATTTTCAGACAAGGAGTAAGGTGCGCTAGGTCGTTGTCATGCACTCAGTTTTGCCGTGGAGTTGTATGGACTCATTTATCTTTAAAGCTTCCGCAATTACCTTATTTAGATGGCCTTCAGCCATATTATTGTAAAAAGTACTCTTTTTGAGACAATCGATGTAATAAGTGTGTGATCGAACTCTGCAACAAATCGTCGAGTACTGTGTGTGTCAGCAATACTGATCCAGGGATGACACTAAAGCACAAAGACTTGACCGTCTGAGGTATGGTCGCTACAAGCGGATACTTGTTCTTTATCGTGACCAAATTAACGAGACGATAATCTACAACCATCCGATCCGTTCCATCCTTCTTCTTGGCGAAGAGGACGAGACAAGCCCAAGGAGAAGAACCAGGATGGATGAAACCCTTTTGCAAGGACTCATCAAGCTATTTCTTAAGCTCGGCTAGTTCTAAGGGTGCCATCTTGTAAGGTCTCCTAGAAATTGGGGCTGTTCCTGGGATAAGATCTATGACAAACTCTACATCTCTGTTAGGTGGAATGCCTGGCAGTTACTCTGGAAAGACATCCGAAAAGTCACATACTAACGGGATATCTTCAAGGTCTGGGAGAGGGCTGGCATTAAGAGAATAGAGTTGATGCTTTGCAACTCTGGTGGAGACAGAGACTATCTTGTCATATGGGTGTGTAAGCTGAACAGACCTGGTGAAACAATCAATCTTGGCATGATGGGTATCATCCAGTCCATCCCCAAGATGATGTTAATATCTGAAGACTTGAGGGCTACAAGTGATGCAAGGAATACAAGTCTGCCAACAAGGATTTCATTACCATGGCTTATTCTGGTAGTTTGCCATCTATACCCTGGACTTTGGATTTCAAGTGGAGTTGGCATATCACAAAATGAAATGTCATGCAAATGAGCATAGCCTTCAGAGATGAAGGAGTGAGATGCTCCGGTATCGAATAGAACCGTTGCTCGATGACAGTTGACAAGGAGTGTACCAAGAACGACATCCGGATCATCATGAGCGTTTCTAGCTGAGACGTGATACACATGTCCACATTCATTGGGGGCTCGCTTGAGATTGATCATTGATATGTCTCCAATGTATCTATAATTTTTGATTGTTCCATGCTATTATATTATCTATTTTGGATGTTTAATGGGCTTTATTATGCACTTTTATATTATTTTTGGGACTAACCTATTAACCGAAGGTCTAGTGCAAATTGTTGTTTTTTTTTGCCTATTTCAGTGTTTCGCAGAAAAGGAATATCAAACGGAATGAAACCTTCGCGAGGATCGTTTTTGGAACAAACACAATCCAAGAGACTTAGAGTGGACGTCAAGGAAGCAGCGAGGAAGCCACGAGGCCGGAGGGCGCGCCCTAGGGGGTGGGCACGCCCCCACCCTCGTGCACCCCTCGCGGCTCCACCGACCTACTTATTTCGCCTATATATACTCATATATCCTAAAAACATTCAGGAGCACCACGAAACCCTATTTCCACCACCGCAACCTTCTATACCCGTGAGATCCCATCTTGGGGCCTTTTCCGGCGCTCCGCCGGAGGGGGAATCGTTCATGGAGGGCTTCTACATCAACACCATAGCCTCTCCAATG
Organism: Triticum urartu; assembly: GCF_003073215.2. NCBI lineage: Eukaryota > Viridiplantae > Streptophyta > Magnoliopsida > Poales > Poaceae > Triticum > Triticum urartu. Next base: position 662,639,399 of record NC_053023.1, on the reverse strand, counting down.
ATGTGTGAGTAGTTTACCATAGACCTTCAGGTCCATAGTTATTAGCTACATGCCTTCTCCTCTCTCTTTGGATCTCAATACAAAGTTCTCCTCGATTCTCTTGGAGATCTATTCGATGTAATTCTTTTTGCGGTGTGTTTGTCGAGATCCGAGGAATTGCGGGTTTATGATCAAGATTATCTATGAACAATATTTGATTCTTCTCTGAATTCTTGTATGCATGATTTAAATATCTTTGCAAGTATCTTCGAATTATTAGTTTGGTTTGGCCTACTAGATTGATCTTTCTTGCAATGAGAGAAGTGCTTAGCTTTGGGTTCAATCTTGCGGTGTCCTTTCCCAGTGACAGTAGGGGCAGCAAGGCACGTATGTATTGTTGCCATTGAGGATAAAAAGATGGGGTTTATATCAGATTGCTTGAGTTTATCCCTCTACATTATGTCATCTTGCCTAATGCGATACTCTGTTCTTATGGACTTAATACTCTAGATGCATGCTGGATAGCGGTCGATGTGTGGACTAATAGTAGTAGATGCAGAATCGTTTCGATCTACTTGTCGCGGACGTGATGCCTATATACATGATCATGCCTAGATATTCTCATGAGTATTCACTTTTCTATCAATTGCTCAATAGTAATTTGTTCACCCATCGTAGAATTTGCTATCTTGAGAGAAGCCACTAGTGAAACCTATGGCCCCTGGGTCTATCTCCCATCATATTATTTCCATATCAATTTGCTATTTCTATTACCGTTTATTTTGCAATATTTATTTTCCAATCTATATCATAAAAATACCAAAAATATTTATCTTATTATCTCTATCAGATCTCACTTTCGTAAGTAACCGTGAAGGGATTGACAACCCCTTTATCGCGTTGGTTGCGAGGTTCTTGTTTGTTTGTGCAGGTACTAGGTGACTTGTGTGTTACCTCCTACTGGATTGATACCTTGGTTCTCAAAAACTGAGGTAAATACTTACGCTACTGTGCCGCATCACCCTTTCCTCTTCAAGGGAAAACCAATGCATGCTCAAGAGGTAGCAAGGATTTCTGGCGCCGTTGCCGGGGAGGTTGCATCAAGTCAAGACATACCAAGTACCCATCACAAACTCTTATCCCTCACATTACACTTGTTTTCCTCTCCCCCACTTCACCCTTGCCGTTTTATTCACCCTCTTTTCCGCTCGCCTCTTTTTGTTTGTATCTTTTTGCTTGCCTCTTGCTTGCTTGTGTGTTGGACTGTTTGTCATGATGGCTCAAGATAATACTAAATTGTGTGACTTTTCCAATACCAACAATAATGATTTTATTAGCACTCTGATTGCTCCTCTTACAGATGCTGAATCGTGTGAAATTAAATATGCTTTGCTGGATCTTGTCATGAAAGATCCATTTTCTGGCCTTCCTAGTGAAGATGCCGCTACCCATCTAAACAGCTTTGTTGATTTGTGTGATATGCAAAAGAAGAAAGATGTGGATAATGATATTTTTAAATTGAAGCTATTCCCATTTTCGCTTAGAGATCGTGCTAAAACTTGGTTTTCCTCTTTTCCTGAAAATAGTATTGATTCATGGAATAAGTGCAAAGATGCTTTTATCTCTAAGTATTTTCCTCCCGCTAAGATCATCTCTCTTAGAAACGATATTATTAATTTTAAGCAACTTGATCATGATCATGTTGCACAAGCTTGGGAGAGGATGAAATTAATGATACGTAATTGCCCTACACATGGTTTGAATCTGTGGATGATCATACAATTTTTTATGCTGGATTGAATTTTGCTTCTAGAAATCTTTTAGATTCGGACGCGGGAGGCACTTTTATGGAAATCACTTTAGGAGAAGCTACTAAACTCCTAGATAATATTATGGTTAATTATTCTCAATGGCACACCGAAAGATCTACTATTAAAAAGGTTCATGCTATAGAAGAAATTAATGTTTTGAGTGGAAAGATGGATGAACTTATGAAATTGTTTGCTAATAAGAGTGTTTCTTCTGATCCTAATGATATGCCTTTGTCTACTTTTGTGACGCCCCCGATTTGACCGTACACTAATCATACACGCAAATATGTACGATCAATATCAGGGACTCACGGGAAGATATCACAACACAACTCTACAAATAAAATAAGTCATACAAGCATCATATTACAAGCCAGGGGCCTCGAGGGCTCGAATACAAGAGCTCGATCATAGACGAGTCAGCGGAAGCAACAATATCTGAGTACAGACATAAGTTAAACAATATTGCCTTAAGAAGGCTAGCACAAACTGGGATACAGATCGAAAGAGGCGCAGGCCTCCTGCCTGGGATCCTCCTAAACTACTCCTGGTCGTCGTCGGCGGGCTGCACGTAGTAGTAGGCACATCCAGTGTAGTAGGAGTCGTCGTCAACGGTGGCGTCTGGCTCCTAAACCCCATCGTCTGGTCGCAACAATTGGGTATAGGAAGGGAAAAAAAGGGGGAACAAAGCAACTGTGAGTACTCATCCAAAGTACTCGCAGCAAGGAGCTACACTACATATGTATGCATTGGTATCAAATGGAATAAGGGTATCATATGTGGTCTGAACTGCAGAATGCCAGAATAAGAGGGGGATAGCTAGTCCTATCGAAGACTATGCTTCTGGCCACCTCCATCTTGCAGCATGTAGAAGAGAGCAGAAGGTAAGTCCACCAAGTAGCATCGTGTAGCATAATCCTAACCGATGATCGTCCCCTCGTCGCCCTGTGAGAGAGCGATCACCGGTTGTATCTGGCACTTGGAAGGGTGTGTTTTATTAAGTAACCAGTTCTAGTTATCATAAGGTCAAGGTACAACTCCAAGTCGTCCTGTTACCGAAGATCTCGGCTATTCGAATAGATTAACTTCCCTACAGGGGTGCACCACATTTCCCAACACGCTCGATCCCCTTTCTCCGGACACACTTTCCTGGGTCATGCCCGGCCTCGGAAGATCAACACGTCGCAGCCCTACCTAGGCACAACAGAGAGGTCAGCACGCCAGTCTAAATCCTATGGCGCAGGGGTCTGGGCCCATTGCACACCTGCACGTTGCGAACACGGCCGGCGAGCAGACCTAGCCTCCCTTATACAAGAGCAGGCGTTCCAGTCCAACCCGGCGCGCGCCGCTCACTCACTAACGTCACGAAGGCTTCGGCTGATACCACGATGTCGAGTGCCCATAACTGTTCCCGCGTAGTTGGTTAGTGCATATAGGCCAGTAGCTAGACTCAGATCAAATACCAAGATCTCGTTAAGCGTTTTAATTGAAGTATCCGCGAACGCCAACCAGGGCCAGGCCCACCTCTCTCCTAGGTGGTATCAACCTGCCCTGTCGCTCCGCCACAAAGTAACAGTCAGGAGCCGTCGGGAACCCAGGCCCACCTCTACCGGGATGGAGCCACCTGCCCCTTTAGCCCCCATCTCCGAACAGTATCATAAGTAATGTAACAGTATAAAGTATATATCATATGCCCGTGATCACCTCCTGAAGTCATCACAGCCCAGTAGTATAGCATGGCAGACAGACAAGAGTGTAGGGCCACTGATGGAACACTAGCATCCTATACTAAGCATTTAGGATTGCAGGTAAAGGTAACAACTGTAGTAGCAAGGACAGGCTATGCATCAGGATAGGATAACAGAAAGCAGTTACAAGCTACACTACTCTAATGCAAGCAGTAGAGAGAAGAATAGGCCATATCTGGTGATCAAAGGGGGGGCTTGTCTGGTTGCTCGGGCAAGGAGGGGTCGTCAACAACGTAGTCGATCGGGCACCAGCAGCGGCGTCAGTCTCGTAGTCTACCGGAGAGAAGAGGGGGAAGAAACAATAAATACGGAGCAAACAAAGCATCACAAAACATAACGAGGTAATACGCTGTGCCAGGGGTGATCTAACGCAGGGATAGGTGATACCGACGAAGGGGGGGGGGAAACATCCGGGAAAGTATTCCCGGTGTTTCGCATTTTCGGATAGATGAACCGGAGGGGAAAGTTGTGTGTTTGCTACGCTAGGGATGCGTGGCGGACGAACGGGCTGCGTATTCAGATTCATCTCACCATTCTGAGCAACTTTCATGTACAAAGTTTTTTCATCCGAGTTATGGTTTATTTTATATTAATTTTCTAAGTTTTAATCATTTTCTGAAATTACAGTTATATTAATAAATCAAAAATATTTAAACAGAAAAGGCTGGCTGCACCCGGTGCAGTGCACCTAGCAGTGCTTAAAGGGACTGACTGGTGGGGCCAGTCAACTGCACAGTCAGCAATTGACTGGTCCATGTTGACTGGTCAACTGTCATGAGGGGTCCCGCATGTCAGTGTCACATGTATATTAAAGAGTTGTTTGTATTAAACTAATTAGTGGTGGGGGTCTAGTGTTAGCAGGTAATTAGTCTAGTTAATTAACCAATTAACTAATCACTAATTATTTATATTCCTTTTTTTGACTATCAAAACAAGTGGGGGTCCCACATGTAAGTGGCCCTGGCCGGCCCCACGGGTGGCTGGGCGAGTGACCGCGCATGAGCACATAGGGGCACGCCGGCGGCTTCGGCGCCGGCCAGAGGAGGCAATGAGCGCGCGGGGGGGGGGGGGGGGCAGCAGGCACGCGGGAGCGTGTGTGAGGTCCTGGATGGCGACGGCCTTGGCGGGCGTGGCCAGGCGCCGCGGGGCCTCGGCGGCCACGGGCAGTTGAAGGAGGATTGGGCGGGGGTGGTAGCACGCATGGGCGAGGGCAGTGGAGGGGGTGAGCAGCGCGCGACGAGCAGCGGGTGGCCGAAGCGCGAGCGCAAGGAGCGGCAGCAGCAGCGAGCAGAGGAGCAGCAGGCGCGGTGCGCAGGACGGCGCCAGGGAGCAACCGGCAGCGGCGGGGCGCACTCAGATGGCGCAGTCGGGGCATGCAGGCGTGGGTGCGCACGCGCGGGGTAAGATAGGGTGCGACCTGGGGCTCGCGAGCATGGACAGTGGGCGCGTTGTGCGAAGCTCCGGCCATGGTGACCGAGCTCGCGGGGCGACTACACGACGACGAATCAAGGCAGGTAAAAAAGGGGGAATCAGCGGAGGGCCTCACTGTGAGCGTGAGGGTGTGGTCTGGGAGGCCGGGGAGTTGTGCTGGTGTAGATTGATGGTGATGATGGCGAGGTAGTGGCAGTCGAGTAGGGGGAGACGGCGATGGCGACGCAGCGGCGGCCTCCCAGCTCCGGTCCGGTGGTGTGGCCGAAGAAGAAGGACCCTTCGGGGCTCCTGGACATACGGTGGCGCGGGGAGCACGGTGGCCGCGGGATCGAGCATGGCCACGGCGATGGTGCTACGGGTGTGTGCTCGGGGAAGAGAAGTGGCACGATGGAGAAGAGAGGAAGAGGAACTAGGGTTTGTTGCGGGGGCCTGGGGTTCGATCTTGTCGGCGTTCTGGGAACGGGGGTCCCCAGACTTGCCTGCCTGCGGCCTGCGGCGTGGCTCAAGTGGGGGCCCAGCGCGGCCCATCTTCATCAGCTCAAGCTCAAGACCCTCGCGAGGGGCCAAGCCTCACTGGGCGGACGACAGAAAGCTTCCTCAGAGGCATCCTGATCAGGCAGGCTCGCGAGGAGGCAGAGAGATCAAGGCAGGGGTACCTCGCGAGGAACCCATGACGCAAGCCATGACGATCGAGACCAGGCGGGCGCCAGGCGGGTGCCGGCCTGCGCAGTGTCCTTGTTTCCCCTTTGGTGCAAAGGGGGCAAGCACATGCCGAGGCATCGGGCAAAGGTTACCATTCCGGTGCAACGAGACCAAGACCAGCAGAGCGGCAGGACGGAGGTCACCGTGGAGCCCAAGACGGCGTCATCACCAGTACTTTTGGCAGCCGAAGACCACCTTTGGTCAGGATAACTTGTACTAGATGTTCCCCTCCAAAATGGCCAAGTGTTGGCGCCCTTCCCGCTCATTTCTTGGGGAGAGGCCCAGGGCCTCTATAAGTAGAACTAGCCACACAGAGTAGAGGGACATCTAGAAATCTGGTAGAGCCCTAGCAGAGAGAGAGAGGCGACTGAACTCACCCTAGCAGTTCATCGCACCAGCTCAAGAACACCTCTCGCGAGGCTGTTCTTCCCTTGTACTGTTCATCATCAGCCCCTGAGGCAATCCACCACACCACACACTAGAGTAGGGTATTACACCACAACGGTGGCCCGAACCAGTATAAACCTCGTGTCTCTTGTGTTGTTCGTTGTTTCCAGCTTAGATCATGCCAGGAGATCGGACGTAGATCGGTAGGGGAGAGACCTCCGCGCGCACCCCAGTGTTCGAACCTCAAGGGTCTGCCGGAACCCGAAATCTGACATTTGGCGCGCCAGGTAGGGGTGCGCCGGAGTCCTCCCTCCTGACGACCCGCTCTCCCCTGACATCGCATCCCGCCCTCATGGCGGACAACGCGCCGCCCGCTCCAGCAACGGACGCTGACACTAGGGCCAGAGGGCTCCGGGCCTTGGCCCCTGCCTTGGGACAGGTGCAGTGGCCGCGCAAGTTCAGGCTCGAGATGCCACCGCACTACGACGACGTGATGGACCCGATGATTTTCCTGCTGGCGTACGAGGAGGCCGTCCTCAGAGCCGGGGGCGACGACCGGGTAATGGCCAACTGGTTACCCATGGCCCTCACCGGCGTCCCGCGCGCGTGGCTCCTCCACCTGCCGACGGCCTCTGTCACATCCTGGGAGGAGTTGCGCGATCTCTTCCTCGCCCGTTTCGCCGCACCAGTGCCGCCCGTCGTCGCAGCTCTCCTGGGTGGCTCCCAGGCACCACCCTCGAGCCATCACGTCAAGCCATTCACTCGCCGGATCAGCACCACCTCCAAGCACCGAGAAGCCCCCCCGGGCTGGGTGGCGCCCGAGGCCGATCTAACGTTTGACTCGGAGGACCACCCCTTCAACCCCATTGATTCGGGCGCGCTCCCGATGCTGTGCACCCCCACCATCTGCCAAGTGGCCGTCACCAGGACCCTCATCGACGGTGGTGCCGGCTTCAACGTGCTCTCGGTGGAAGCCTTCAGCCTCCTCCACGTGCCGCTGGAGCGGCTCCAACCCAGCAGGCCTTTCTCGGGCGTCGGAGTCGGTTCCACCGCCTCCTTGGGACAGATCCGCCTCCCAGTGACCTTCGGCACCTACGACAACTTCCGCACGGAGCTGATCGACTTTGACATCGCCCCCATTGGCCTCCCCTACAATGCCATCCTCGGCTATCCGGCCTTGGCTCAGTTCATGACAGCAACTCACCCGGCGTACAACCTCATAAAGATGCCTGGGAGCAGCGGCGTCCTCACCGTGTCAGGAGACACAAGGGATGAGCTGCAGGTGCTCCAGCTTGTTTTCAGGGCAGCCGCGGTGGCGCAGGCCACTAGCACCGACACCCTTGAGCCCAAGGGGGCTGCGCTGGCTAAAAAGAAGCAGTTGTTCACCCAAGACAAGGCGGAAACCAAGCAGGTACCAGTCGACGAGGACGGGTCCACTAGCGCCACCTTCACCATAGGGGCCAACCTCGAGTCCGAGCAGGAGAAGGCCCTGATCAGGTTCCTGCATGTGAACAAGAAGGTGTTCGCGTGGGTCCCAAGGGAAGTGATTGAGCATCACCTCAATGTGTGCCCCAATGTGCGCCCCGTGAAGCAGAAGGCAAGGCGGCAGTCTACTAAGAAACAGGCTTTCATCGTTCAAGAGACCCGGAAGATAGAGGTGGCAGGAGTTATCCGCGAGGTCCGCTACCCTGATTGGCTGGCTAATCCGGTCGTTGTGCTAAAAAAGGGAGGAAAGGAGCGCATGTGCGTCGACTTCACCAACCTTAACAAGTCCTGCCCGCAGGATCCATTTCTGCTCCCCCGCATTGACCAGATAGTCGACTCCACCGTAGAGTGTGACCTATTGTGCTTCCTAGATGCCTTCTCGGGCTATCACCAGATCAAGATGGTGGTAGAAGACATGGAGAAGACGGCCTTCCTGACCCCGTGTGGAGTGTACTGCTATACGTGCATGCCGTTTGGGTTGCGCAACGCAGGCGTGACCTTTCAGCGGCTGATGCACATCGCCTTAGGCCGGCAGCTCGGGAGGAATGCTGAAGCTTACGTAGATGACATTGTGGTGAAGTCTCGTGAGGAAAAAACCCTGATATAGGACCTAGAAGAAACCTTTGCAAGCCTCAATGAAGTGGACCTACGGCTCAACCCAGAGAAGTGCGTGTTTGGAGTCCCCTCGGGCAAGCTCCTGGGTTTCCTCGTATCCCACAGGGGCATCGAGGCTAACCCGGAGAAGGTCAAGGCAGTCGAAGACATGAGCCCGCCGAGGACCCTTAGAGAAATGCAGAAGCTCACCGGGCGTGTGACTGCGCTGGGGCGCTTCATCTCCAAGCTAGGGGAGCGAGCGTTGCCCTTCTTCAAGCTGATGAAGAAAAAGGGCCCCTTCGAATGGACTAAAGAGGCCGACAAGGCATTCCAAGACCTGAAGAGGCACCTTACCAGTCCACCAGTGATGGTAGCTCCGCGTCCTCGGGAGCCCCTGGTGCTCTACCTTGCGGCCACCCCCTACTCCGCTAGCGCAGCCCTGGTGGCGGTCAGGGAGGAGCGCTGTGCCAAGGCCGCATCGACCGTCTGAACTAAAGCAAAGCAGAGCCAGGAGGGCCTCGTGAAGGCTGCAACCGCATCCGAAAAGGAACAGCCACAGCAGGAGAACGCACCCAGAGCAGGAGAGGCCTCTTCAGGCGACCAAGCACAGGGAGCTCCGTCGTCTCAAGGGACGCCTTGACCTCTGGAGGACGCAAGCTGCGCCAGCACCCTCAACCTCGTCGAGCATCCCGCGTACTTCGTTAGCATGGTGCTATGGGACGCAAGGGCACAATATCCCATGCCTCAAAAACTCCTCCTCGCGCTACTAGTGGCCTCACGCAAGCTGTGCCACTACTTCCAAGGACATCCCATCAAAGTCGTCTCAGCATACCCCTTGGAAAGAGTACTCAGGAGCCCCAACTCAGCTGGGAGGGTTGCAGAATGGAACATTGAATTACAGGCATTTCAGCTAGAATTCAGTACAACCAGAGTCATCAAGGGAGCCGCACTTGCGGATTTCGTGGCAGAATGGGCAGAAGCGCCGGGTCTCGAGGCAGGCGAAGACCGATCACTTTCCCCGGGAAGTGAAGCACCGGATGGCTGGGTCATGTACTTTGATGGGGCATTCTCCCGACACGGTGCGGGAGCTGGTGCAGTGCCCGTATCCCCTACCTAGGACAAACTCTACTACGCCGTACAACTCTGCTTCCAGCACGGAGAAAAGTTCTCCAACAACATAGCGGAGTATGAAGGCCTAATAGTAGGCTTGAAGGACGCAATTGCCTTAGGAGTAAAGCGCCTCATCATCAAGGGTGATTCGCAGCTCCTCGTCAACTTCTCCAACAAGATATACGAGTCAAAGGACGAGCACATGGAAGCCTACCTCGCTGGAGTTCGCAAGATGGAGAAACAGTTCTGGGGGCTGGAGTTGCAGCATGTGCCTCGCGGCACCAATCAGGTGGCCGATGACATTGCCAAGAGAGCATCCAGGTGGCAGCCTCAGGAGCCTGGTGTCTTCGAGGAGCGGCTCTTCAAACCCTCGGCGGTGCCATCACTCTCGAGCGCGGCACAACCAAGGGAGGAGCTCCCTCAGCCGCCTGCCTCGGGAGCCCCGGTCTACGGCCCGGCCTCAGGGGCACGCCTGCTCCTGGCGTTAGAGCCTCAGGAAGGGTGTTGGATCCCGGAGCTCAAGAACTACCTGATGCAAGGGACTCTGCCAGAAAACTAGGAGGAAGTGGAGCGTGTGGCACGACAGGCCACATCTTATTGCATCAAGGATGGAGAGCTCTACAGGAAGCGACCAAATGATGTGTCCCTACATTGCATTTCCCGAGAGCAAGGGAAGGAGCTACTGGCGGACATACACGACGGAGACTGCGGGCACCACTCGTCATCACGGACCCTCGTCGGCAAGGCGTTCCGTAGTGGATTCTACTGGCCCACGGCGCTCAACGACACCGTTGAGATTGTGAGGGCTTGCGAGGCCTGCCAGTTTCACGCTAAGCAGATCGATCAGCATGCGGGGGGTCTACAGACTATACCCCTCTCATGGCCATTCGCAGTTTGGGGGTTGGACATTCTGGGCCCGTTCCCTCGGGCGCCAGGGGGCTATCGCTACCTCTACGTCGCCGTGGACAAATTCACCAAGTGGGCTGAGGTGGAAGCGGTCCGCACAATCCCGCCAGGCTCTGCGGTCAAATTCATCAAGGGCCTCGTGAGCCGATTTGGGGTGCCCAACCACATCATCACCGACAATGGTTCGCAATTCACCAGTAATCTCTTCAAAACGTACTTTGCTAACCTTGGAACGCAGATATGCTACGCTCCGGTAGCACACCCCCGGAGCAACGGCCAGGCCAAGCGGGCCAATGCTGAGGTCCTGAGGGCCCTCAAAGCCAGGACCTTCAAGAAGAAGCTGGAGGCCTGCGGCAGGGGCTGGTGCGACGAGCTCCAGTCTATGTTGTGGTCAATCCGCACGACTGCGACCAAGCCGACTGGCGAGACCCCGTTCTTCCTCGTCTATGGAGCAGAGGCTGTTCTCCCTCACGAGGTCAGGCGTCGCTCCGCACGGGTCCTGGCGTTCGACGAGACGCAGTAGGATGCCATGCGGGGGACGGATCTTGTGCTGGGGGAGGAACGCCGTCAAGAAGCCGCACTGCGAGCGGCAAGGTATCAACAGGCGCTGCGATGATACCACTGCCGCAACATCCTCCCCAGAACTCTTGAGGTAGGGGATCTCGTGCTCAGACGGGTTCTCTCCAGGGAGGGGCTGCACAAGCTCTCTCCCATGTGGGAGAGCCGATTCAAGGTTGTTCATGTCTCCAGGCCTGGCTCCACGCGCTTGGAGACCACGGTGGGGGTACCCATCCAGAACGCGTGGAACATTCAGCATCTCCGGAGGTTCTATCCCTGAGCGAGGCCTAGCGCCTAGGAAAGGCCCGGTGCCTGTGAAGAAGGCGAATGCCTGTGAAGCTACTGCGCTTTGGAAAAGGCCTGGTGCCTCTGAAGAAGGCAAATGCCTGTGAAGCTGCTGCATTTTGGGAAAGGCCCGGTGCCTGTGAAGAAGGCGAATGCCTGTGAAGCTGCTGCATTTTGGCAAAGGCCCGGTGCCTGTGAAGAAGGCAAATGCGTGTGAAGCTGCCGCGTTTTGGAAAAGGCCCGGTGCCTGTGAAGAAGGCCAATGCCTATGAAGCTCGCCGCCCGTGACACTCTCACGTAATAATGAGTGGGGCTGTACATGCCCCGGAGTCTCCGGAGTGCCGCCCTCGGGCCTCGGGGGCTCCCGCCCACGCCCAGTGGCAGCACTTAGCTCCGCGCTGGTGAGAAGACGTCGAAGACTAGAATAGGTGCCGGACGCGGCTTTCCCATTTGCTTTCTGCAGTTGGCTTGTTTATTCCCGTTTGAAGTTTTATTGGAGTTGCTGACGTTCTTGGCTTGTGACCCTTTGTCTTTCTCGCTCGCGTGCCTTGTTTTCTCTTGCACAAGTCTCGCGAGGGAGTCGTGGGCGCCCTTGCGAGTGTTTTCTGCCCCGATCGTTTGGAGCTTTCCTATCCGATTCCTCTGCAGGAGCACCCCTCCCAGTCCATGCCCCACGGGCATCGCGACACGAGCGCAGGACCGGGGCCGATTGCCCCCACAACCAAGGCCGTAAGTTACCCCTCCTACTGATCCTTGTAGGGCACGAAGCGCACGACGAGGCCACGGCCTCGGGAGGCGAGGACCGCGCCAAGCCCCACCGAGCTAAAACAGTTCCCGCACATGGGTGCACGACGCGGAAACACAGCGCAGAAATACCGGAAACAGCGCGATGGTTAAATAACAGCAGTTCTAACACGCCCCCGCGGGGCCCTACATTACTTTCTATTTCTGCGCAGGAAAAGAAAGAAAACAAAATGGGCGCGATTTGCCCTGCACCAACCCACAGCGAAGGCTCGAGCTGCCCCTGGGGCTCAGGCGGACCCCTCCTCTCACTTCACCGGGGTGCGACGGCGGGCCGACCCGCTACCTTCACCCAGGCGGGCGCGAGAGCGTGGGGGCTGGTCGCGGCCACCGCTGGAGGAGCTGCTACCTGAGAGGGGGTCGCCGAAGCTCAGCGAACCCCGGGCACCGCCGCCTGTACGCCAATCGCCATCTTCATCCTGGTCAGTGCCGGGGCTGGGCAAGCGGCCGCAGTCGTCATATTCAGGACAGCACTCAGCACGGCGACCATCTTCCCCGAAGACCCTCACATAGAGGGTGGCGTCGCCATCAAACTTGAAGTACAGGGTGCACCACCGGCCCAGGCCGCACGCGCGGGCAAACGTTTGCCAGCCGCGTGTCAGAGCCCCATTCCCAAAAACGGAGACCTCCAGCGAAGTCCAGGAGGCCCTGCTGCAGCAGCCGTCTGCCTGGAGCCAAAAGCCGCACCGAGCGCTGGCCGGCAGTTCATCTACGAAGAAACGGGGGAGCTGGAGCCGGGTGCTAGATGGGCCCGCCGACCACACGACGAACTCCGGCAGCACCTCCGTAGAGCGAAAGCATGGCCTAGGGGGGCGCACACCCACGGCGTGCCCCCCGTCGGCAACCGGGCGCTCACCACCGCGCAGGGAACCGCCTCCATGGCCGCGGGAGGCCACCACGGGGACCGTGGTATACTTGCGAGGGCGGCCTCGGCCGCGCTTGGTCGGGAGGGGGGGGGAGTCAGGCCCTGCCTGGGGGGCCTTTCCTTGCTCCGCGGCTGAGAGTCTCTTTGGGGCCATGGGGACGGCGAGTAGCCAAGAAGAAGAAAAGGAGCAGCAAGAAGGGATGGACTGAAGGGGCTCGCCCAGCCCCGTACTTATAGCCGGAGGAGGCCAACCGCCGAGCACCACGATCGCAGGTAATCATGACCGGTTCTCTGCATGCAGGGACTTGTCAAGTCGTGCGGTCGCCGAGGCATCGTGGGGAAGCGCATACGCCCACGTCCAGTCAACCGCCATGCGGCGCCCAAGGCCGCAGGCTGTTGGGGCCCGCGGCGCTTCGCGCTTACCCCTTCGCTTCCCCGCCAGGCCAAGCCCGGGCGCGCCTTGGGCCCGGGGGCTACTGTCGGTGTTCTGGGAACGGGGGTCCCCAGACTTGCCTGCCTGCGGCCTGCGGCGTGGCTCAAGTGGGGGCCCAACGCGGCCCATCTTCATCAACTCAAGCTCAAGACCCTCGCGAGGGGCCAAGCCTCGCGGGGCGGACGACAGAAAGCTTCCTCAGAGGCAGCCTCATCAGGCAGGCTCGCGAGGAGGCAGAGAGATCAAGGCAGGGGTACCTCGCGAGGAACCCGTGACGCAAGCCATGACGATCGAGACCAGGCGGGCGCCGGCCTGCGCAGTGTCCTTGTTTCCCCTTTGGTGCAAAGGGGGCAGGCACAGGCCGAGGCATCGGGCAAAGGTTACCATTCCGGTGCAACGAGACCCATACCAGCAGAGCGGCAGGATGGAGGTCACCATGGAGCCCAAGACGGCATCATCACCAGTACTTTTGGCAGCCGAAGACCACCTTTGGTCAGGATAACCTGTACTAGATGTTCCCCTCCAAAATGGCCAAGTGTTGGCGCCCTTCCCGCTCATTTCTTGGGGAGAGGCCCAGGGCCTCTATAAGTAGAACTAGCCACACAGAGTAGAGGGACATCTAGAAATCTGGTAGAGCCCTAGCAGAGAGAGAGAGAGAGAGGCGACTGAACTCACCCGAGCAGTTCATCGCACCAGCTCAAGAACACCTCTCGCGGGGCTGTTCTTCCCTTGTACTGTTCATCATTAGCCCCTGAGGCAATCCACCACACCACACACTGGAGTAGGGTATTACACCACAACGGTGGCCCGAACTAGGATAAACCTCGTGTTTCTTGTGTTGTTCCTTGTTTCCAGCTTAGATCATGCGAGGAGATCGGACGTAGATCGGTAGGGGAGAGATCTATGCGCACACCCCAGTGTTTGAACCTCAAGGGTCTGCCGGAACCCGAAATCCGACAGATCTTATCTTCTCCGAAGCTCGGATGGATGCCCGACGCGTGTGCATCGCCAGCCATGGCGCTGGGGGATGAACGCCACGGCCCCTGCCTTCTATAGCAGGAGGTGGATGAAAGTGGTATTGGGCTGGGCCAGTGCATTGTTCTATGGGCCAGTTAAGTTCACATTACATATTTTTGCTTTTTTCTGTCAAACCTTTTGTCTCAATTTTCTATTTATTTTAGGCACTAAATGATATTAGTTCTACAAGATAGTGCACATATAATTCAAATACAATGTTTTGGGGGCTACACACAAGGTTCCATTTTATTTGGGAAAGTTTATACATTTGTTTACTTTGAAAAGGCCATTATATTTTCTGTTAGACCACTTATTAATTTTCCTAGGAATTATTTGTGAGTCCAATAAAGTTGGTTTCAACAAGAAGATGATCAGGGGAATTTATAGAGTTATTCGAACATTTTTGTTTTACCATTTGAAGAGATAATTATTTTGACTTTATTTTAAATTTGAATTTTGAATTGGTTTTGAATAAATGCGAGTTTAACAGAAGTAATCGGGGTGACGTGGCATCATTAGCAGGAATTACTGTAGCTTAATTATCTGGGTGTCACAATTCTCCTCCACTACAAGAAATCTCGTCCCAAGATTTAAGAGGGGGAGTAAGGAGGAAAGTTTTGGTTACGAAATTCTAACGGATCTTCTCGGTCTTGGTTGCTCTTCTCGAAGAGGTCGATCCATAGCGCTGATGTCTTCATTCCTATGCATCAATGCATCATGATGAGGTTGTCGTCCTTTCTTCAGGAACTCCACCGTACTTATGATAATGCTAAGGGGTAACTTCGGAAGAATGGGCCTCTACATGGTTACTCAGCCGGTAGATAACACCAGGGAAGGTGGCGGAAAGTAACTCTCGAATTGAAACTTAAGAAAACATCGGGAACAAGTAAGACGGTGCAATAAGAAGTTTCAAGTGGATAGGCAATCGTTTATTGCCTGAAACAGAGTGTGAAAGGGGTTCAGAGCAACAAGAATAAGTATTGTGTCCAATACCAGAATTGATCACTAGGAAGGTGGCTCGCGAATTACATACAAAACGAAGCGCAAGGGATAACTTCGAAACAAGGATGTACAGGAGAGTCAGGTTTCGATCATGTGGAACTGTGGGTTATGGGCCCACCATGTGGTTACAAGTAGGAAGGTCGGTGACATCTTGTATGATCATGTAAGCCAGGCATGTCAGAGGATAGTCTGTCGATTATGTCGGCAACAACGTCAGTACCAAGGGCGAGGGATGAAGAGAACCATTTTCCTGCTCGTTGAATGAGGTGGACCAATAGGCAAAGTTCTTGTCCATCGGTGGTTACCGGAATGTCATCAACAAAAGTAACAGGGTCTTTCTGACAGAGAGGTACAATGAGGTGTTTATATATTACTGCTTATATAATATAGATCACAAGAAGGTTTAAACAAACCAACGGAAAGGAAAAAGTGATTATTAGGTTTAAACAGAACAATGGAAAGGAAAATGTGTTTAAACACATATTTGAAGGTTATATCCTTCCCAAGGACAAGCAGAGCATAATATCCATGACAGGATATAATGTAGAAAACTCTTTCGGTAGGGGAGAGAATTTTCATGACATTACCCACACAGTGGTGTTTGGATAATTGAGCAGGAAACATTTAGCATTGGGCTTCAAATGTTCTTGTTGAAAATTGGAGTACCATAGACATGCATCGAGATAGCATTGATATGGTCATCAGGTGAAGGTCAGACTTTGGAGACACAAAGGACCCATCAGGAACAGCTTGTAGAATAAGTCTTACAATTTCCTCATGGAAGAATGGCTAACCTTGCTAAAAAGGCAACTATAACAATAGGCCCTCCAGCCAGGTGTGCTAGGCATGACATCACCTTACCAGGTCATATGAGGACCAATGATATAACTCTCGAAAATACGTTCCAACCATCATAACTGACCGAGATTCAGATCTGATTGGTGTCAGGATACCTCGGACTCAGGATGTCTTAGAAGAAAAAGGTGCAACACAAATTTGACGAGATGTCATTGTAAGACTCTCGGGAAATGAACTATGGAAGCGAGTCCCGAAACAAGAGTTCCTCATTAAACCAAGGAGAGGATGAGGAGTTGATTGATGAACTCAGCAAAAATTCATCAAGATTTCCAAAAAGATCAAATGGTATAATGATGTATGCTCAAGGAGCACATACACAGTTAACAATGATAGAAAGGTGCACCTTGATATCTACATTGGGTAGCACGATCAATGTTTGAATGATGATTCAATAAGCAATAAACTTAGAATGAAACTATCGACCAATAACTTACAAGCACTAGGGTTGCTAGAAGTTTTGACTTCACACATCATAGTTAAATGGCTAGTATCCCGGTTAGAATCAACACGGGGACCAAGATATGAACGGAGATGGCTAGAAATATTACTATATCAAGAATTATTAAGAGGTGGTGAAATTCTCACGACATTCTTGACATAAAAGATGGTAATACTCCAAGGCAAGGAAGAACAAATGCTGGATAGCAAGGATCTCAAGGTATGACACAAAACATGAACAAGTTTGGTTTGGAGGGAATGTAAGAATGTTGTCGATGTTAATACCAGTCATCGAGGGGAAAGGATGGTATTTCCCATCATGAATTTGATTCAAACTTGGAAGAAGGCATATCATTGTTGATGATGAACACGACACATTTGTCGAGAGATTTCCTGCAGATGTAATCGATCGGCAATGACATCAAGTCAAATGAATGATGAAGCGAAAAGTTATTGGAACCATGGGTATGACACAAACTCGAAATCAAGCTTGCAGTTCAAGGCGAAATGATATGACGAGGCAGATCATTATAAGCTTAGCTCATCATCGAAAATTTGCTCCAAGAAGAAGGGCCAGGTAGCATAGTTAAAATTTTGCACGATAATGATATAGCCAAACAGGCTAGGAATGATGTGATCAGGTACAATCTCGTACGTAAAGAAGATTACTAAGAGTTGTTGAACCGTAGTGCAGGCTTGGTTCGGTTATCAGTGTCTTTGAGTGTTTAATAACTCATAGCCTATGAAAAATTGGAATCGGTGAGAATGTAGTACTTGATGAAGAACTCATAAGAAGTCATGCGGTTCCATGATAATCTCGAGATACCAGGGGGTAATAATCGATGAAAGATCAAAGTAGAGGTTGGACTAGGGTATTGTTCTGCAGGAGACAAGTGCTTCAACTTGTCCGGGAAATGGGATCAAGGAAGAATAATATGGTCGAAACCACGATTGCAAAAGGTCAGATCCCAGATATAAGAACTTATACCAAGGTAATAATTAATTTAAGAGAAGCTTTAATGATAAGATCTACATCGTGTCCATGGGCATGAACACAAAGTTCAAGGTCGACTCCCACTTCTTCAATGCATAACCTTTCATTCAATGCTCTAGATAAAAATGATTTCAGTGTCAAAACCTACCTGGTGAATTACCATAGGAGTATGACCCGTGAAAACTGTCGGGTTCACACAGATTAAGGAAGGCATAGGTTCAACCCATCGGGGCTTCTTAGATCATATACCATGAACTTCAGGAGTAAATAACACAAGCTCAAAAGTAGAGCATGGTTGACAAAAGTAGATGATACAATTTACCAGAAGCATTATGTATGAGGTAAAGAACTCACAAGAATTTTGGTTGTGAAGGACACTGTCGGATAATAACCCGACAATGGGTATGGCGGTCCACAACGGGGATGATGTGAGTATTGGTACTCAATCAGAGGAAGAAGGAATGCCAAGGCATCGGATTATAGAAACAACTGACTAATTCAAAGCTTAATGCAAAGAAAGATTTCCAAATCAAGGGATCAGAAGCAATCATTCTGATCGAAAATGAATAGGTTCAATAGACTTAGAAGCACAACCGATCAAGGCATTGATTGGTCAAGAAAAAGCTCATATCCAAATGATGTCTGAGCCGGATGAATAATCCTAGGATTCAACTAATGATTGTGAACAATCACAACTTATTGAATCATTGGGCTCAAAAATGATAGTGACAAAGGATGTCAATAAGATTACTAGACTTATGGGATTAACCATAATGCAAGCAAGCAAGAATTTCAAGAGAAATAAGCTGCTAAGGATTAACAGAAGATCGAATAGTAATTTTGAAGATCCTTGTGAAACACATGAACAACTAGTGAAGAGCGGATGCTCATTATGTGCGAGGAATTATTCATAGAGGTATTAATGCGGAAAAGAGCTACAGAGCAGTGGGCACAAAGGATTCTCGGAATATCGGAGAATTTTTCAGGGTATCATGTAATAACAGGGGCAACTGGGAACGAAGGTATGAACGACAAGTGTAAGCAGTTATCCATAAGGAGTTATCGGTGGCCGGGAATAGGAAAAGCGGTAGGCACAAGTTCTGGGGATAACATCGGAGAGTACCTTCGGGGTCTTCTAATGAATCAAGCCATCATTTGGAGTGAAGGGGCTCTCCAGGAGAAAGTAGTTACGAGATCCTAGTGTTAGGGTTAGCAAAAATCATTTCACCCGAATAGAAGAGAGATTAGAGCCGCAGAGTAAAGATTGAGGAGTAAAAGATCCTAATACCACCCAATGGCGACGTGGGCTCGTAAGCCACACAACCATGTTAGTAAAAGTTTTGCAATGACTAGACTCGACTTCGGCCAAGGAGTTTGGAAGGGGGATTCCTACAGGCAGTCGGCTCTGATACTAACTTGTGACGCCCCTGATTTGACCGTACACTAATCATACATGAAAATGTGTATGATCAAGATCAGGGACTCACGGGAAGATATCAGAACACAACTCTACAAATAGAATAAGTCATACAAGCATCATATTACAAGCCAGGGGCCTCGAGGGCTCGAATACAAGAGCTCGATCATAGACGAGTCAGCGGAAGCAACAATATTTGGGTACAGACATAAGTTAAACAAGATTGCCTTAAGAAGGCTAGCACAAACTGGGATACAGATCGAAAGAGGGGCAGGCCTCCTGCCTGGGATCCTCCTAAACTACTCCTGGTCGTCTGCGGGCTGCACGTAGTAGTAGGCACCTCCAGTGTAGTAGGAGTCATCGTCAACGGTGGCGTCTGGCTCCTGAACTCCATCGTCTGGTCACAACAATTGGGTATAGGAAGGGGAAAAAAGGGGGAACAAAGCAACCGTGAGTACTCATCCAAAGTACTCGCAAGCAAGGAGCTACACTACATATGTATGCATTGGTATCAAATGGAATAATGGTATCATATGTGGTCTAAACTGCAGAATGCCGGAATAAGAGGGGGATAGCTAGTCCTATCGAAGACTACGCTTCTGGCCACCTCCATCTTGCAGCACGTAGAAGAGAGCAGAAGGTAAGTCCATCAAGTAGCATCGTGTAGCACAATCCTAATCGATGATCCTCCCCTCGTCGCCCTGTGAGAGAGTGATCACCGGTTGTATCTGGCACTTGGAAGGGTGTGTTTTATTAAGTAACCAGTTCTAGTTATCATAAGGCCAAGGTACAACTCCAAATCGTCCTGTTTCTGAAGATCACGACTATTCAAATAGATTAACTTCCCTGCAAGGGTGCACCACATTTCCCAACACGCTCGATCCCCTTTGTCCGGACACACTTTCCTGGGCCATGCCCGGCCTCGGAAGATCAACACGTCGCAGCCCTACCTAGGAACAACAGAGAGGTCAGCACGCCGGTCTAAATCCTATGGTGCAGGGGTCTGGGCCCATCGCCCATTGCACACCTGCACATTGCGAACGCGGCCGGCGAGCAGACCTAGCCTCCCTTATACAAGACAGATGTTCCAGTCCAACCCGGCGCGCACGGCTCAATCGCTGACGTCACGAAGGCTTCGGCTGATACCACGACGTCGAGTGCCCATATCTGTTCCCGCGTAGTTCGTTAGTGCGTATAGGCCAGTAGCCAGACTCAGATCAAATACCAAGATCCTGTTAAGCGTGTTAATTGAAGTATCCGTGAACGCTGACCAGGGCCAGGCCCACCTCTCTCCTAGGTGGTCTCAACCTGCCCTGTCGCTCTGCCACAAAGTAACAGACGGTGGCCGTTGGGAACCCAGGCCCACCTCTACCGGGATGGAGCCACCTGCCCCTTCAGCCCCCATCTCCGAACAGTATCATAAGTAATGTAACAATATAAAGTATATACCATATGCCCGTGATCACCTCCCGAAGTGATCACGGCCCAGTAGTATAGAATGGCAGACGGACAAGAGTGTAGGGCCACTGATGGAACACTAGCATCCTATACTAAGCATTTAGGATTGCAGGTAAAGGTAACAACTGTGGTAGCAAGGACAGGCTATGCATCAGGATAGGATAACGGACAGTAGTAACATGCTACACTACTCTAATGCAAGCAGTAGAGAGAAGAATAGGCGATATCTGGTGATTAAAGGGGGGGCTTTCCTGGTTGCTCTGGCAAAGAGGGGTCGTCAACAACGTAGTCGATCGGGCACCAACAGCGGCGTCAGTCTCGTAGTCTACCGGAGAGAAGAGGGGAAGAAACAATAAATACAGAGCAAACAAAGCATCACAAAACATAACGAGGTAATGCGCGGTGCCAGGGGTGATCTAACGCAGGGATAGGTGTGTTGACACACGGACACGTCCCGTGTACCCTCGACGCCAGGGGTGATGCACCGCAGCTCACATCGAAGGAGACCCGACCGACAACGCGATACGCAGGACAGTCGGCGGGCGCTTTTGCAGACCCGAAACCCCGCGCACCCGGGAGGGACCCCGTCAGGGATTGCGGCGGCTATGGGCTGCCCTAGGTCGATTCGCTCTCCCCTAGAGCCTCGTGGATCACTTCCCTCCAACGCGAAGAACGAACGAAGAACGAGAAAGAAAGATACAAGGGTAAGGGATAAAAGTAGATGAACACAAAAGTGTAATTGATAGATTGGTTCGATTGGTGTTGTTTCAATCGGCCGTCACCCCCAACATATATAAGAGGTGGCTGGACTTCCCGTACAAGCAAAGGATTTATCTAGGCCTTCCTTACAAGAAAATTACATCAATTCACGTCCAAAACCCTAGTCAAATTCGGACTGATTTTATCCGAACTTTCCAAAACTGTTCGATTTAAACTGGCTGCACGTTGCGGGTCCTTTTTGCGGTGGTAAACGATCTCGGATGAAAACAAGCCCAAAAGCAATCTTGACCGTTTCGACGAGACGGACAACTTTCATGTTGAAGGTTTTTTGATCAGAGATCATCTTGAGGGTCAGATCGGTCTCGCAACACAGGCTATCTCCTCGCGCTACCCGTCACACATGTGTCTGGTGGGGCGCGCCACATCTCGCCCCGTGACAGGGCTGCACTCCGATTGCTCTAACTTTTGCATACGAACTCGAATTTGAACGATTTTTATATCAAAATCGATCGTTTCGACGAGACGAAGACAACCCGTGTAGATCATTTTTTCATTTGAGGTCGTCTTGGGGGCTTAATCGGCTAAAATGTACTTTGAATATAAGATCTTGGTACTTCGAGCATAGTTTCGGCCTTCGAGATGAAATCGGACGGCGATGACCCAAATTTCAAAGATGTTCATATCAATAATACAGAACTCTTTCATGTAGATCACTTCTCCATTTGAGTCCATCTAGATAATCATTTGAGCCCATCTTCAGCTTCTGGTCGGATTGACTATCACAACCTCCAGCCCGGCAGGCCTTCCACCCGGGTAAGCTTTCCGCACCGACAAGGTTTCACCCCGGCAAGGTTTTTACACCGGCAAGGGTTCTCCCTAGCTCGGCAAGGTTTCTACCCCGGCAAGAGTTCCTCCTCGGCAAGGTTTCTACCCCGGCTAGAGTTCCTCTTCGGCAAGGTTTCTCCCTTGGCAAGATTTCACACCGGCAAGCTTCTTCGCCGGCAAGCTTCTCCGCTGGAAAGATTTCCACATCGGTAAGCCCTCACATCGGCAATGTTTTACCCCGACAAGGTTTCATTCAGCCGGCAAAGGCCGAATACTTTCTCACTCAGGGCCGGCCCGCGAAGTGTTGCCTCTAACTTTTGCATATGAACCCTGATTCGTGACCATGCCAAAATCTGGTGTGAACACATGCCCCCCTGTTTTTCGGCAAACCTTGTGTGCCGAAAAATAACTTGTATTGTGTTTGTTCTAAGGACGATGTCAACACTCCATCGGCCATTTATTTTCCTCAGGACGATAATCAGGTATCGGCCATGTTTGTGCTAAGGACGATAATCATATATCGGCCATGTCTTGTGTGAACTTTCTGATGCAAACTTGGGTGAAACCTTCTCAGCTTCATTAACAATCCGGTGATAAAGTTCCATAGATATGTATCTCAATGTCATCCTCCGAACCATATTGTTCACCCTTTTGCTAGGATTTTGTAGACAATCAACAATAAACTTTCTCCAATCCTTACTTACGCCTGCATAAAAATTTCATTAGTGGCCGAAGCTATGGACTCCAATTCGGCCTTACCTATGTTGGCAAGAATAAGCATCGGCTATTGATAGATGTGCAATACACCATCACCAACATGGTAGCCAAATGCTTGCTATGCCAACTCTCTCCAATTATCATGTCCAGATATATGAAGAATCTTAAAACAACCCACGGTAAATTTTACATCTAGACATACCTCAAGATAAACTAAAAATAATTCGTCAAAACGTTGATAATCATTGGATATTTGTTGCACTACTAGTAACGAATCACCGGAAGCCTCAATATGTATAGCACCTATAGCAAGGCAAAGCTCCAATCTGAATGACAATGCATATTCGGTTTTGATCATTGTGCAAAAATATTTTAAGAGGCATGAGGCTTCACAAAATAGCACCATAAGGATATATATAAACAACACCAACACCTTGGCCATTGCTACAAATTTAACCATCAATGTATAATCTCCATGGTTCTAGAGAGATCAAGCTAAAATCAATATTATGCATGATGTCAAAATGATGCTCAATAATAAAATCAACCATGATTTGGCCTTATATAAATTCTGAATACTAATAAGCCAAAGCACATGCAATCAAAACATAAGTTCACTTTGCATTTTTGGTGAATTAGTCTATGCATAATATCTTCAATGGCATTAATTTGACCAATTCCTTTGCAAGCACTTATCTCAAACTAAGGATGATATTAGAATACCACACCGGCTATTCTTAAATATATTCTTAGGGCGATAGATAAATATCGGCCATTACAATGAGGTCCATGTAGTATTCACCCACCAAGGTATGTATAGCCGAAATAAACAAATGAAATAGCAATAAGATATTTTGGCCCCTTTGTATTAGCAACAAAAATGTAACTAACCAAATGTATAGTGATTTGGTAATACTCTGTCATGATATAGAAAATTATGTTGCATCCATGGATCAAAATAAGTCCATGGAGGGTAACTGATCATACCTGTGGATGAATTCCATGGCAAAGGCATCAATGGCATTGTTGAAGAAAATGGATGATGTGCTAACAGAAGATTTTGATGTTGTGATCCACACTTTCGGCTTAATTGTTTGTTGCTTCCATTCTTCTCTTTCTTCACTTTTATTGTACTTGTTGCAATAGAAGCATGCACATCATTTTTGTTATGAATGATCCTCTTGGGAACCCATGCCATGTTCTTCTGTCTCAGCTCTTGTGCATTAAGATTTTGTAATTCCTTCTTTTGCCAATACGTTAAGCTGAGTGCGCATCTCGGCTGTAATTCTGTTTTGACCAATGGCAGTTCCTTTTTGGCCTTATGCACTCTCAACTTCTTTTCTTCAGATTTGGCACTTTGACTCTCAATAATTGGTTGCTTTGTCTCATTGCCTTTAGTAGCCAATGTTAACACTTTAATTGGCTCTTTTTTATTTGAGATCAAATCTGAAGTTGCACTCTTACGACCATCTCTTTTAACACGGTAAACTTGCTTGACCACCTCTTTCTTCATCCTTGAGCTCTGGACCGATTCCTTATGATTGAAACGGTCTTTAACATGTGATTGTTCAGATATTGATCTTCTCGGAGCTGCATAATATTGGTGAGATGGTCTAAAATAAGATGGAGAATGTGCCCTTGTATCATACCTGTCCCATGATGGATATGGATCTATATGAGCATAGGGAGGCATCCACGGCATTGGCATTGGCGGCCCAAAATAAGGATATGAATATGTTGCATTAAAATTCTCACTTTGCCAATACCGATCCTCATATTTGCGCCTTGGGGGTGATCTTGGTTTCTTTGCATGATTGGGCTGATAAGCATTCTTCTCTTCACTCTTCTTTTGATATTTATCCAATAGTTCAGCGAAGGTGATTTTTGATCTCTTACACTTGCGCTTATTTCGGCCTTTGTTTCCTTTTGGTTTGCTTTCATCGATCATTGGATTTGCTTGCTGCCCCCCAGTCCTTGGCGTCTCCATTGTAGCTTCGATGGAATTCTTGCCCTCAAGATTATGTTCATTATGCTCTTCAACAACTTCTTTACTTGAAAGCTTGATCCCATCACCTGTAGTTTTTACCTTCTCTTTAAATGGATCGGCATGAAGCAGCCGATGCAAATTTTTTTTGCCATCGGGACCAATCGGAATAGACTGGTCATCTCTTGGTGTTTCAACAAACTTCAATCGTCCTTTTTCAATGGCCGATTTAACTATTTGACGAAACATGTTGCAATCCTCAAAATTATGCTTGGACGAATCATGCAACTTACAATACATTCGTCCTTGGATTGATGGCTTAACATGGTGATCAAGAATTGTAATGTAATTATTTTTCAGCAACAAATCAAATATTTGATCACACATGCTTGAATTGAAGGTATACTTCTTGTTTTCTAGCCGATCTTGCTGTGAGAACGGCTTTGGAATTAAGCAAACGAATGGTTCAGATTTTTCATCACACCATTCGGCTATGCATTGTGTTTTCCACTCTATCTCCGATGTCTTTCGGTAAGATATTATACTAGCATCGGGCTTTAAATTTCTAAAACTAAAATAGTTAGAACACACATGTCTCAATTTAGACCAAGTGCAAGCCAAGTATGAAATAATCAAAGCTACCCAATTAGATATGAACTTTAAATAAAGCAATGGGAAAAGCTTTGGCTGCAGTAATAAGTCACTATCGGTCTCTTTGAATGGTACAATATATTGGCCGATATGCTTAGTAACAATTTTATTGCTAACGAGTAAATTGCCCTTCTTCATTGGTCTTTGAAAATTACTTATTAGAATTTTTCTAATAGATGCATCAACAATAAAGTCCTGACCAAATCTGAAAATAGGTAAATTACTTGCTAAACATACCTCTTCAAATATGTTGGGAGAGCATGATGGTGGTGTGACTTGAACAATATCTTGCTCCGCCTTTGGATGGCTCCCCAACGCCTCTTCATCATCTTTTTCTTGATTCCGTGCATCATTACATTGAAAATTTTTGTCGGCCGAACTTTGTTCGGCTACTTGTTCTTGTCCTTGAAGTTCATCAATTTCTCTGGCACGAAACTCATAGGGCAGGAAGTAGGTTCCATTAACTTTAGAAAAATCAAGTATGGTCGCTTTGCTATGCTTGCCATGCCCTTTCTCAATAATGCTTGCCCCTTTGCATTTGATGGATTCAGAACATATACTTCTTGATCCGGCTCTTTTAACCGGAGCACTTTCATGTTCTGAATCATCTTTCTTTACATTGCTTCTACCAATTGGCAATGCTTCTTTCACTTGAGCCAATTCTGTTTCTTTTTGTTTCTGGCGGCGAGCGGCGAAATTGGCTTTAATCTTTTTCTCAATTTCAGCCCACTTCAGATACGATTGCCCCCCAATGCTTTTAGATTCTTTCGGCAATGGCACATGGGTGTTGCCGAAACTTTGCAATTGTGTAGGGGCTGTATAATATGATGTAGTATTAGGTGAAGGCATATGCCTTGTTGTAAAACCATATTTTTGCTCGCCAATTTTATCAATTGGCAAAGATTCATCTTCTTGTAAAACTCTAGCTTTTATTGCAACATAATCAGGAAACAACCCCTTTTCATATTGTTCAAGGCAAAGAGCACTAATCCTCTTGTTTTGTTGCCAAGCTCTTTTTTAATGCAGCCACAACCGCTTCTGGAAGGGATTGCTCCGCAATCTTTCAGATTCTTTCGGCAATGATTCGTGAGTGTTGCCGAAATTCTTGAATTGCGTAGAGTATGCATTATATGCTACAGTATTTGATGACGGCACATGTGTTCCTGTAAAATTTTCACTTATTCGGCTGACCATGAAGATGCGGGGCCGAATTATGAACATCTACAGTTGCATACGGTGCTGAAAAATTACTAACATGAGGTGTACATATGATGGTTGAGAGTAACTGGCCGAATATAGTAGTAGTCCGAGTTTGGCGTCTACAATTTATCCATACTATGGGCACTAGCACTCATGTTAGTAATGTTGTGTCCAGCACTCTTCAGTATGCAAACTGTTAGGAAGTTGATAATTACTAGTTGCCCCGCATGTATACAACACACGTGAAAGCATTTTATTTCTAATGCTTTTGGTGAATAATTTAACTATGAGTGGTGATTTCAGAAAGTTGATTAACCACCAAACCTAGCATGTTGTTCGATATGGCGTCCATTCGCGCAAATATGGATTAGTGCGGCTTGTCCGGATGCGAGTCGCAATATAAGAGTTGTTGCGAGACATATATGTTGCTAACGCAATTGCAAGAATTTGTTCAGCAAACAATCATACAGAATTTGCAGCAGTGAAATTTGATTGTCCTGAAAGAACGTGAAAGTCTGTGGGAAGCATTCCTTATCGAGCCGAAGGCCCGGTTGGTCGGATAAGTTAAGATGCATGATTCGATAAAACTAGGGCATGAGCTTGGGGCAAACAGAGGATAAGTGTCTTTCCTTGAACAAGCCGATAAATATATGCGTGCTAGTGTTCTGATGCACTCGCAACAATAATAGTTTGAGAATTAAAATGCCATGAGAAGTTGTAATGCTAGAGATAAGTGAATTCCTTTGATTACCAAATTTGATCTAGATTAATAAGACTATTTGGACTGAGATGAAAACTCATATTCGTATGGTTTAAGAATACGCGAGACCTAAGAGCGCTTAGTATCAATAGCCTTTTGTCCACCTAGAGATCGTGAGTCATCGTCATAATTAATACAGACCGTGTGCTTAACAACAATGCATATCAGATCTACGAACACGTCCCGTCGTACGCACTCACACACGACGCTCGTGGGCCAGAGGTGGATTGAAAGAAATGTCACGCAGATCACCGGTCGAGAGAATTCGGACGCGCAACCGATCAGCGGCTCGATAAAGCCTGCAGGACAGTGACGGATGAAATTGCAGGCGAAAAGATTATACCATTCGCTCTGCAGAACCGATACCTCGCTCCGCGAGAAAGGGAGCAAGAAGAAACAATAGAATTGGGTCAAGTGCGAAGCGATTGCAATGTATGAATTGCAATGGTTACAAGAATATAGGGATTCAGTGAACACTGAAAGTGCGGTTAAAAGATGGGATCAGGAATTGATTATTGCTCGAACATCCCGCTCAATGCAAAGAGGCTAAGAGATTCATTGGATGACGGGCATGGATAGGCATCGAGCTGCGACCTACTGATTTTTCTAAAGGTTAATGGCATACTTCCTTCCTAGAGTTCCGTGCCACGAGCAAGATATAGTAACGAATCGGAACGTAATCGAGAAGACATAGAAGCAGTAGCCAGAAGGTAAGTTCGGAGCGACGAAAAAGTTCATATAAGTGATATATGAATCGCGGAAATAGAAAAGAGTGTGATGAAGTTGGAGTTGGGTGACCCATCCAAAGGCGGAGCAGAATTGGTTTTACTGAGTTTGTGCATTATTGTTCGATACTATCGGGATGGTGTCTCCAACATAATTTCCGTCACAGAGTAGTTTCTCCCAGCAAACTCGTATAAGAGTCCCTTGGACTTCCGTGACATAGCATATAAGGAATTTAATTTAGGCATTTGCTCGCTTAGGATTATTGTTTGGATGCAAATTCTATTAAATAGATAAATCTAATCAAGTAATTTTACAGTGCCAATGACTAGTCAAAGTTTGCGCGACTGTTTATTTGTATCTCGACTATCCCAAAACTGTTCCGGCTTTAACTGCTGACCTCGGTGCGAGCCGGTCGTATCTTTGGAGCAGTCCATTTAGAAGTGATATATATTGATGGTTATATTAATTTCATTTCTCAAGTAATTTGCAATACGTAGAAATTTACCTCGAAGATTAATTTTTATTTGGAACGATGAGTAAAATACAATAATAGGAATTGTCCAATTCATTCATTATACAGTCGTTCCAAAATGGTAAACAGAAGGATAATTCGTTCGATATAAGTCACAATATGTGGGAGTTTCTGTAAAATGATTATATTTGGATAATGTTAGAGCCATAATTCAAGGGACGAAGTATTGTATCATGAGTTCAGCTATTTTGAGGGTCGAAATGTTCGTAATAGTAGATAGTGATTGCAATGGAGATGAAGTAGTTGAACAAGAGATGATCATCAATAGGTCGAATGAAAATAATTGATCGGTGTAATTATCATTAAGAGAAGATAACGAGGTGATGGGATAACTTTAGTAAAGATTGTTGAAGAGATAGAATAATTGGATTGAGGCAAGATTTATCGAATAAAGGAGAAGGATGTGGGCAGTATCATTCAATGTATCGTAAGAACCCAAAAGTAATAGAAAAATAGCAGTTCGATAAAATCACTTCGAGAGCTATTGATAATAAAAAGAGTGGAGGAAGAATGACTTGGCAATAATTGCAACAAATAACCCATTGGATATAGTTTTGGTGGAATAGTAATGGAATATTTCATAGATACCTTTTTGGCGGAATGAATGGTGGATACTAAACTCTATACAGGCGGTATGATAGGGATTCTCATTTATTTAGACATCTGAACAAAACTCGAGAAATCACTATTGAACATCACTATGATCAAGACGTTTAATCATAGAATCGGTTGTTTAGTGTGTTTCCTCGTGCTACCGGGTCAAATAGCATTGCTGTGGGTAGGTAGAGAGAAGAGGGTGGCATGGTTTACCCCACCATATCGCCCGTTGGTTAAAACAGGACGGTGGTCGTAAGAGGCAAGTGGCCAGTGACTCTTTGCTCTCATAACAGGATTGTACGTTGATTTAACATTGGATATCATGTTGCTGCAAATGAGTACGAAACATCGCACGCAATTTATTTGTAGGAGTCCAAAAAGCTCGAATCTATAGTTATTAAGTAATCAAGTGAGTGTAAGTCCAGATGACTGCCTTGTGTTCATAACAGATCTGAAACACGGATGACCGAAAGAGCTTAAAGATGCAGAAGAATACCATGTAGATCATTTTATTTTCATTTGAGGTCGTCTTGGGGGTCTTATCGGGCTAAATGGTATATTATATGGAATAAGATTTGGGGTATTTGAGAATTAGTTCGCCTTCAAGATGAAAATCGAGAGCGAGGACGATGGACAAGTACCTTAAATGTTGAATAGAAAATAGGTGATTGTAGCATCTCTGCAGGTCTATATTCAGGAGATCGGTCAAATAATCAAAGTTGACTGTTTCGATGTTACGAATAACTCTCATGTTGAACACTTCTTCATCTGAGTCCATCTAGATAATCATTTGAGCCCATCTTCAGCTTCTGTCGGTATTGACTATCACAACCTCCACCCCGGCAGGCCTTCCACCCGGGTAAGCTTTCCGCACCGACAAGGTTTCACCCCGGCAAGGTTTTTACACCGGCAAGGGTTCTCCCTAGCTCGGCAAGGTTTCTACCCCAGGCAAGAGTTCCTCCTCGGCAAGGTTTCTACCCCGGCAAGAGTTCCTCTTCGGCAAGGTTTCTCCCTCGGCAAGATTTCACACCGGCAAGCTTCTTTCGCCTGGCAAGCTTCTCCACGCCGGCAAGCTTTCCACATAAGGTTTTACCGCCGGCAAAGGTTTTCGCCAACGGTAAGTAACTACATGGAAGGTTTTTACCAACGCTAACAGGTTATTTATCAGAAGCCGGCTCAAGGCCGAATACATTTTGACTACACAGGAGTCATCGGCGCGAATTGTGTGCCGTGTAATTTTTGCAATAGCGATAACGATTTGTGACATTGCTAGAATTGGTGTAACAGGTTGACCGGGAAGGGGGGGGGAAACATCCGGGAAAGTATTCCCGGTGTTTCGCATTTTCGGACAGATGAACCGGAGGGGAAAGTTGCGTGTTCTATGCTAGGATGCGTGGCGGACGAACGGGCTGCGTATCCGGATTCGTCTCGTCGTTCTGAGCAACTTTCATGTACAAAGTTTTTCATCCGAGTTACGATTATTTTATATTAATTTTCTAAGATTTAATCATTTTCTGAAATTACAGTTATATTAATAAATCAAAAACATTTAAACAGAAAAGGCTAGGTGCACCCGGTGCAGTGCACCCAGCAGTGCTCAGAGGGACTGACTGGTGGGGCCAGTCAACTGCCCATCAGCAGTTGACTGGTCCATGTTGACTGGTCAACTGTCAGGAGGGGTCCGCATGTAGTGTCACATGTATATTAAAGAGTTGTTTGTATTAAACTAATTAGTGGTGGGGGTCCAGTGTAGTAGGTAGTTAGTCTAGTTAATTAACCAATTAACTAATCACTAATTATTATCTTATTATTTTTCTTTTTTGACTATCAAAACAAGGGGGGTCCCACTGTAAGTGGCCCTGGCCGGCCCCACGGGTGTGGGCGAGTGACCGCTCAGGAGCACATAGGGGCACGCGGCGGCTTCGGCGCCGGCCAGAGGAGGCATGAGCGCGCGGGGGGGGGGGGAGCAGGGAACGCGGGAGCGGGTGTGATGTCCTGCACGGCGGCGGCCTTGGCGGGCGTGGCCAGGTGCCGCGGGGCCTCGGCGGCCGCATGTAGTTGAAGGAGGACCGGGCGGGGGCGGCAGCACGCCTGGCGCGGGCCAGTGGCGGCCAGGGGGCGTAGGCAGTGGAGAGGGTGAGCAGCGCGCGACGAGCAGCGGGTGGCCGAAGCGCGAGCGCAAGGAGCGGCAGCAGCAGCGAGCAGAGGAGCAGAAGGCGCGAGGCGCAGGACGGCGCCAGGGAGCAACTGGCAGTGGCGGGGTGCACTCGGATGGCGCGGTCGGGGCATGCAGGCGTGGGTGCGCACACGCGGGGTAAGATAGGGCGCGACCTGGGGCTCGCGGGCATGGACAGTGGGCGCGGTGAGCGAAGCTCCGACCATGGTGGCCGAGCTCGCGGGGCGACTACACGACGACGAATCAAGGCAGGTAAAAAAAGGGGGAATCGACGGAGGGCCTCACTGTGATCGCGACGGTGTGGTCGGGGAGGCCGGGGAGTTGTGCTGGTGTAGACCGATGGTGATGATGGCGAGGCAGTGGCGGTCGAGTAGGGGGCGATGGCGACGCAGCGGCGGCCTCCCAGCTCCGGTCCGGTGGTGTGGCCGAAGAAGAAGAACCCTCCGGGGCTCCTGGACATACGGTGGCGCGGGGAGCACGGTGGCCGCGGGATCGTGCATGGCCACGGCGATGGTGCTACGGGTGTGTGCTCGGGGAAGAGAAGTGGCGGATGGAGAAGAGAGGAAGAGGAACTAGGGTTTGTTGCGGGGGCATGGGGTTCGATCTTATCTTCTCTGAAGCTCGGATGGATGCCAGACGCGTGTGCATCGCCGGCCATGGCGCTGGGGGATGAACGCCACAGCCCCTGCCTTCTGTAGCAGGAGGTGGATGAAAGTGGTGTTGGGCTGGGCCAGTGCATTGTTCTATGGGCCGGTTAAGTGCATATTACACATTTTTGCTTTTTTCTGTCAAACCTTTTGTCTCAATTTTCTATTTATTTTAGGCACTAAATGATATTAGTTCTACAAGATAGTGCACATATAATTCAAATACAATGTTTTGGGGGCTACACACAAGGTTCCATTTTATTTGGGAAAGTTTATACATTTGTTTACTTTGAAAAGGCCATTATATTTTCTGTTAGACCACTTATTAATTTTCCTAGGAATTATTTGTGAGTCCAATAAAGTTGGTTTCAACAAGAAGATGATCAGGGGAATTTATAGAGTTATTCGAACATTTTTGTTTTACCATTTGAAGAGATAATTATTTTGACTTTATTTTAAATTTGAATTTTGAATTGGTTTTGAATAAATGCGAGTTTAACAGAAGTAATCGGGGTGACGTGGCATCATTAGCAGGAATTACTGTAGCTTAATTATCCGGGTGTCACAATTCTCCTCCACTACAAGAAATCTCGTCCCGAGATTTAAGAGGGGGAATAAGGAGGAAAGTTTTGGTTATGAAATTCTAACGGATCTTCTCGGTCTTGGTTGCTCTTCTCGAAGAGGTCGATCCATAGCGCTGATGTCTTCATTCCTATGCATTAATGCATCATGATGAGGTTGTCGTCCTTTCTTCAGGAACTCCACCGTACTTACGATAATGCTAAGGGGTAACTTCGGAAGAATGGGCCTCTACATGGTTACTCAGCCGGTAGATAACACCAGGGAAGGTGGCGGAAAGTAACTCTCGAATTGAAACTTAAGAAAACATCGGGAACAAGTAAGACGGTGCAATAAGAAGTTTCAAGTGGATAGGCAATCGTTTATTGCCTGAAACAGAGTGTGAAAGGGGTTCAGAGCAACAAGAATAAGTATTGTGTCCAATACCAGAATTGATCACTAGGAAGGTGGCTCGCAAATTACATACAAAACGAAGCGCAAGGGATAACTTCGAAACAGGGATGTACAGGAGAGTCAGGTTTCGATCATGTGGAACTGTGGGTTATGGGCCCACCATGTGGTTACAAGTAGGAAGGTCGGTGACATCTTGTATGATCATGTAAGCCAGGCATGTCAGAGGATAGTCTGTCGATTATGTCGGCAACAACGTCAGTACCAAGGGCGAGGGACGAAGAGAACCATTTTCCTGCTCGTTGAATGAGGCGGACCAATAGGCAAAGTTCTTGTCCATCGGTGGTTACCGGAATGTCATCAACAAAAGTAACAGGGTCTTTCTGATAGAGAGGTACAATGAGGTGTTTATATATTACTGCTTATATAATATAGATCACAAGAAGGTTTAAACAAACCAACGGAAAGGAAAAAGTGATTATCAGGTTTAAACAGAACAATGGAAAGGAAAATGTGTTTAAACACATATTTGAAGGTTATATCCTTCCCAAGGACAAGCAGAGCATAATATCCATGACAGGATATAATGTAGAAAACTCTTTCGGTAGGGGAGAGAATTTTCATGACATTACCCACACAGTGGTGTTTGGATAATTGAGCAGGAAACATTTAGCATTGGGCTTCAAATGTTCTTGTTGAAAATTGGAGTACCATAGACATGCATCGAGATAGCATTGATATGGTCATCAGGTGAAGGTCAGACTTTGGAGACACAAAGAACCCATCAGGAACAGCTTGTAGAATAAGTCTTACAATTTCCTCATGGAAGAATGGCTAACCTTGCTAAAAAGGCAACTATAACAATAGGCCCTCCAGCCAGGTGTGCTAGGCATGACATCACCTTACCAGGTCATATGAGGACCAATGATATAACTCTCGAAAATACGTTCCAACCATCATAACTGACCGAGATTCAGATCTGATTGGTGTCAGGATACCTCGGACTCAGGATGTCTTAGAAGAAAAAGGTGCAACACAAATTTGACGAGATGTCATTGTAAGACTCTCGGGAAATGAACTATGGAAGCGAGTCTCAAAACAAGAGTTCCTCATTAAACCAAGGAGAGGATGAGGAGTTGATTGATGAACTCAGCAAAAATTCATCAAGATTTCCAAAAAGATCAAATGGTATAATGATGTATGCTCAAGGAGCACATACACAGTTAACAATGATAGAAAGGTGCACCTTGATATCTACATTGGGTAGCACGATCAATGTTTGAATGATGATTCAATAAGCAATAAACTTAGAATGAAACTATCGACCAATAACTTACAAGCACTAGGGTTGCTAGAAGTTTTGACTTCACACATCATAGTTAAATGGCTGGTATCCCGGTTAGAATCAACACGGGGACCAAGATATGAGCGAAGATGGCTAGAAATATTACTATATCAAGAATTATTAAGAGGTGGTGAAATTCTCACGACATTCTTGACATAAAAGATGGTAATACTCCAAGGCAAGGAAGAACAAATGCTGGGTAGCAAGGATCTCAAGGTACGACAGAAAACATGAAGAAGTTTGGTTTGGAGGGAATGCAAGAATGTTGTCGATGTTAATACCAATCATCGAGGGGAAAGGATTGTATTTCCCATCATGAATTTGATTCAAACTTGGAAGAAGGCATATCATTGTTGATGATGAACACGACACATTTGTCGAGAGATTTCCTGTAGATGTAATCGATCGGCGATGACATCAAGTCAAATGAATGATGAAGCGAAAAGTTATTGGAACCATGGGTACGGCACAAACTGGAAATCAAGCTTGCTGTTCAAGGTGAAACGATATGACAAGGCAGATCATTATAAGCTTAGCTCATCGTCGAAAATTTGCTCCAAGAAGAAGGGCCAGGTAGCATAGTTAAAATTTTGCACGATAATGATATAGCCAAACAGGCTAGGAATGATGTGATCAGGTACAATCTCATACGTAAAGAAGATTACTAAGAGTTGTTGAACCGTAGTGCAGGCTTGGTTCGGTTATCAGTGTCTTTGAGTGTTTAATAACTCAGAGCCTGTGAAAAATTGGAATCGGTGAGAATGTAGTATTTGATGAAGAACTCATAAGAAGTTATGCAGTTCCATGATAATCTCGAGATACCAGGGGGTAATAATCGATGACAAATCAAAGTAGAGGTTGGACTAGGGTATTTTTCTGCAGGAGATAAGTGCTTCAACTTGTCCGGGAAATGGGATCAAGGAAGAATAATATGGTTGAAACCATGATTGCAAAAGGCCAGATCCCAGATATAAGAACTAATACCAAGTGAATAATTAATTTAAGAGAAGCTTTAATGATAAGATCTACATCGTGTCCATGGGCATGAACACAAAGTTCAAGGTCGACTCCCACTTCTTCAATGCATAACCTTTCATTCACTGCTCTAGATAAAAATGATTTCAGTGTCAAGGTCGACTCCCTAAGATTGATGGGTTGGCTAGGAACGTGGATAGAATTTCCTTGATGTTGATTCTTTTAAACTTAGATCTATTCCACCTAAGCATGATATCAATGAGTCTCTCAAAGCCATGAGAATTTCCATTGATGAGTGCAAAGAAAGAACCGCTAGGATGCGTGCTAAAAAAGATTGCTTTATAAAAGCGTGTTCTTCTAGTTTCCATGATAGTAAGGATGAAGATCTAAAAGTGATTGATGTGTCCCCTATTAAATCTTTGTTTTGCAATATGAATCTTGATAATGATGGGACTGGAGATGAGTCAACTTTAGTTAAAAGGCGCCCCAATGATTCAGAGTTTTTAGATCTTGATGCAAAAGTTGGTAAATGTGGGATTGAAAAGGTCAAAACTTTACATATAAATGAACCCACTATTTTTGATTTCAAGGAATTTAATTATGATAATTGCTCTTTGATAGATTGTATTTCCTTGTTGCAATCCGTGTTAAATTCTCCTCATGCTTATAGTCAAAATAAAGCTTTTACCAAACATATCGTTGATGCTTTAATGCAATCTTATGAACAAAGCTTGAATTAGAAGTTTATATTCCTAGAAAACTCTATGATGAGTGGGAACCTACTATTAAAATTAAAATTAAAGATCATGAATGCTTTGCTTTATGTGATTTGGGGCTAGTGTTTCCACAATTCCAAAAACTTTGTGTGATGTGTTAGGTTTCCGTGAATTTGATGATTGTTCTTTAAATTTGTATCTTGCGGATTCCACTATTAAGA
Source organism: Triticum urartu (assembly GCF_003073215.2). Taxonomy (NCBI): domain Eukaryota; kingdom Viridiplantae; phylum Streptophyta; class Magnoliopsida; order Poales; family Poaceae; genus Triticum; species Triticum urartu. Next base: position 662,603,359 of record NC_053023.1, on the reverse strand, counting down.
AACCTATGGGAAGGATTAATGATGTTATTATTGATGCAAATAGGAATTATGTGCCCATATATTTCATTGTTCTTGATATAGATTGCAATTCTACATGTCCTATTATTCTTGGTAGACCTTTCCTTAGAACGATTGGTGCAATTATTGATATGAAAGAAGGGAATATTAGATTCCATTTTACGTTAAGGAAAGGCATGGAAGACTTTCCTAGAAATAAAATTAAATTACCTTATGAATCTATTATGAGAGCCACCTATGGATTGCATACCAAAGATGGCAATACCTAGATCTATTCTTGTTTTTATGCCTAGCTAGGGGCGTTAAATGATAGCGCTTGTTGGGAGGCAACCCAATTTTATTTTTATTTCTTGCTTTTTCTTCCTGTTTAGTAATAAATAATTAATCTAGCTTATGTTTATATGTGGTTTTATGCTTTTAATTAGTGTTTGTGCCAAGTAGAACCTTTGGGAAGACTTGGGGGGAGTTTATGTGATCCTGCTGTAAAAAACAGAAACTTTTGTGCTCACGAGATTTGCTGCCATTTTTTATTGCAGAGTGCAATTAGGTTGATTCTTTTTTAAGATGATTAATAGAAACATTACTCACTTAAAAAAATTCAGTTCAGAATTTTTGGTGTTACAAAAGTATTCGAAACCTACAGATTACTACAGACTGTTCTGTTTTTGACAAATTCTGTTTTTCGTGTGTTGTTTGCTTATTTTGATGAATCTATGGCTAGTATTGGGGGGTATAAACCATAGAGAAGTTGGAATACATTAGTTTTAACACCAATATAAATAAAGAATGAGTTCATTACAGTGCCTTGAAGTGGTGGTTTGTTTTCTTATACTAACGGAGCTCATGAGATTTTCTGTTGAGTTTTGTGTTGTGAAGTTTTCAAGTTTTGGGTAAAGATTTGATGGATTTTGGAATAAGGAGTGGCAAGAGCCTAATCTTGGGGATGCCCATGGCACCCCAAGGTAAAATTCAAGGACAACCAGAAGCCTAAGCTTGGGGATGCCCCGGAAGGCATCCCCTCTTTCGTCTTCGTCTATCGGTAACATTACTTGAGGCTATATTTTTATTCACCACATGATATGTGTTTTGCTTGGAGCGTCTTGTACAATTTGAGTCTTTGCTTATTAGTTTAACACAATCATACTTTCTGTACACACCTTTTGGGAGAGACACACATGAATCAAAATTTATTAGAATACTCTATGTGCTTCACTTATATCTTTTGAGCTAGATAATTTTGCTCTAGTGCTTCACTTATATCTTTTTAGAGCACGGTGGTGGTTTTATTTTATAGAAATTATTGATCTCTCATGATTCACTTATATTATTTTGAGAGTCTTATAGAACAACATGGTAATTTGCTTTGTCTACAAAATTAGTCCTAATATGATAGGCATCTAAGATGGGTATAACAAAAACTATCATAAAAATTGCATTGAATACTATGAGAAGTTTGATACTTGATGATTGTTTTGAGATATAAAGATGGTGATATTAGAGTCATGCTAGTTGAGTAGTTGTGAATTTGAGAAATACTTGTGTTAAAGTTTTTTATTCCCGTAGCATGCACGTATGGTGAACCATTATGTGATGAAGTCAGAGCATGATTTATTTATTGATTGTCTTTTCCTACCAATCTATCCCCCTAGGAGCATGCGTGTAGTACTTTGTTTCGATAACTAATAGATTTTTGCAATAAGTATGTGAGTTCTTTATGACTAATGTTGAGTCCATGGATTATACGCACTCTCACCCTTCCACCATTGCTAGCCTATCTAGTACCGTGCAACTTTCGCCGATACCATACACCCACCTTATACCTTCCTCAAAACAGCCACCATACCTACCTATTATGGCATTTCCATAGCCATTCCGAGATATATACCATGCAACTTACCACTGTTCCATTTATTATGATACGCTTCATCATTGTCATATTGCTTTGCATGATCATGTAGTTGACATCGTCTTTGTGGCAAAGCCACCGCTCATAATTATTTCATACATGTCACTCTTGATTCATTGCACATCCCAGTACACCGTCGGAGGCATTCACACAGAGTCATATTTTGTTCTAGTATCGAGTTGTAATTTTTGAGTTGTAAGTAAATAAAAGTGTGATGATCATCATTATTAGAGCATTGTCCCAGTGAGGAAAGGATGATGGAGACTATGAATCCCCCACAAGTCGGGATGAGACTCCGGACGAAAAATAAAAAAAGGAAAAAAAGAGGCCATAAAAAGGAAAAAAAAGAGAAGGCCCAAATAAAAAAATGAGAGAAAAGAGAGAAGGGACAATGTTACTATCCTTTTACCATACTTGTGCTTCAAAGTAGCACCATGATCTTCATGATAGAGAGTCTCCTATGTTGTCACTTTCATATAGTAGTGGGAATTTTACATTATATAACTTGGCTTGTATATTCCAATGACGGGCTTCCTCAAAATGCCCTAGGTCTTCGTGATGAAGCAAGTTGGATGCACACCCACTTAGTTTCCTTTTGAGCTTTCATACACTTATAGCTCTAGTGCATCTGTTGCATGGCAATCCCTACTCACTCACATTAATATCTATTGATGGGCATCTCCATAGCCCATTGATACGCCTAGTTGATGTGATACTATCTTCTCCTTTTGTCTTCTCCACAACCACCATTTTATTCCACCTATAGTGCTATGTCCATGGCTCACGCTCATATTGTGAAGATTGAATAAGTTTGAGAACACCAAAAGTATGAAACAATTGCTTGGCTTGTCGTCGAGGTTGTGCATGATTTAAATACTTTGTGTGGTGAAGATAGAGCATAGCCAGACTATATGATTTTGTAGGGATAACTTTCCTTGGCCATGTTATTTTGAGAAGACATGATTTCTTTGTTAGTATGCTTGAAGTATTATTATTTTTATGTCAATATTAAATTTTTGTCTTGAATCTCTCGGATCTGAACATTCATGCCACAATAAAGAAAATTACATTGAGAATTATGCTAGGTAGCATTCCGCATCAAAAATTCTGTTTTTATCATTTACCTACTCGAGGACAAGCAGGAATTAAGCTTGGGGATGCTTGATACGTCTCCAACGTATCTATAATTTTTATTGTTCCATGCTATTATATTATCTGTTTGGGATGTTTAATGGGCTTTAATTTACCTTTTTACATTATTTTTGGGACTAACCTACTAACCAAAGGCCCAGTGCAAATTGCTGTTTTTTTTTGCCTATTTCAGTGTTTCGCAGAAAAGGAATATCAAATGGAATCCAAACGGAATGAAACCTTCGGGAGAGTTATTTTTGGAACAAATGTGATCCAGGAGACTTGTAGTGGACGTCAAGAAAGAAGCGAGGAGGCCACAAGGCAGGGAGGCACGCCCAGGGGGTAGGTGCGCCCCCACCCTCGTGGGCCCCTCGCAGCTCCACCGACGTACTTCTTCCTCCTATATATACCCATATACCCCCAAAACATCCAGGAGCACCACGAAACCCTATTTCCACTACCGCAACCTTCTGTACCCGTGAGATTCCATCTTGGGGCCTTTTCCCGCGCCCTGCCGGAGGGGTGGGTCGATCATGGAGGGCTTCTATATCAACACCATAGCTTCTCCGATGATGTGTGAGTAGTTTACCACAGACCTTCGAGTTCATAGTTATTAGCTAGATGGCTTCTTCTCTCTCTTTGGATCTCAATACAAAGTTCTCAATTCTCTTGGAGATCTTTTCAATGTAATTCTTTTTGCGGTGTGTTTGTCGAGATCCGATGAAGTGTGGGTTTATGATCAAGATTATCTATGAACAATATTTGATTCTTCTCTGAAATCTTTTATGCATGATTTAAATATCTTTGCAAGTCTCTTCGAATTATCAGTTTGGTTTGGCCTACTAGATTGATCGTTCTTGCAATGGGAGAAGTGCTTAGCTTTGGGTTCAATCTTGCGGTGTCCTTTCCTAGTGATAGCAGGGACAGCAAGTCACGTATTGTATTGTTGCCATCGAGGATAAAAAGATGGGGCTTATATCATATTGCTTGAGTTTATCCCTCTATATCATGTCATCTTGCCTAATGCGTTACTCTGTTCTTATGAACTTAATACTCTAGATGCATGTTGGGCGGTCGATGTGTGGAGTAATAGTAGTAGATGCTGAATCGTTTCGATCTACTTGTCGTGGACGTGATGCCTATATAAATGATCATGCCTAGATATTCTCATAAGTATTCGCTTTTCTATCAGTTGCTCGATAGTAATTTGTTCACCCACCGTAGAATTTGCTATCTTAAGAGAAGCCACTAGTGAAACCTATGGCCCCCGAGTCTATCTCCCATCATATTATTTCCATATAAATTTTCTATTTCTATTACCGTTTATTTTGCGATCTTTATTTTCCAATCTATATCATAAAAATACCAAAAATATTTATCTTATTATCTCTATCAGATCTCACTTTTGTAAGTAACCGTGAAGGGATTGACAACCCCTTTATCACGTTGGTTGCGAGGTTCTTGTTTGTTTGTGCAGGTACTAGGTGACTTGTGTGTTACCTCCTACTGGAATTGATACCTTGGTTCTCAAAAACTGAGGGAAATACTTACGCTACTGTGTTGCATCACCCTTTCCTCTTCAAAGGAAAACCAATGCATGCTCAAGAGGTAACACAATATATATCTCAGAATGGATATGGAAATGCCATGATAGGTAGGTATGGTGGCTGTTTTGAGGAAGATATAAGGAGGCTTATGTGTGATAGAGCGTATCATATCACGGGGTTTGGATGCACCGGTGAAGTTTGCGCCGACTCTCATGGTGAGAAATGGCAATGCACGGTACCAAAGAGGCTAGCAATGATGGAAGGGTGAGAGTGCGTATAATCCATGGACTCAACATTAGTCATAAAGAACTCACATACTTATTGCAAAAATCTATTAGTCATCGAAACAAAGTACTCCGCGCATGCTCCTAGGGGGATAGATTGGTAGGAAAAGACCATCGCTCGTCCCCGACCGCCACTCATAAGGAAGACAATCAATAAATACCTCATGCTCCAACTTCGTTACATAATAGTTCACCATACGTGCATGCTACGGGAATCACAAACTTCAACACAAGTATTTCTACAATCCACAACTACCCACTAGCATGAATCTAATATAACCATCTTTATATCGCAAAACTATTGCAAGGAATCAAACATATCATATTCAGTGATCTACAAGTTTTATGTAGGATTTTATGACTAACCATGTGAATGACCAATTCCTTTCAACTCTCTAAGTAGATATAAGTGAAGCAAGAGAGTTTAATTCTTTCTACAAAAGATAAGCCCACGCTCTAACAAATATAAGTGAAGCAAAAGAGCATTCTACAAATGGCGGTTTTCTAAGTGAAGAGAAACAGACAATCCAAACTTCAAATGACATAAGTGAACCACATGAAGCATTCTATAAAGCCAGACTCAAAAAATATAAGTGAAGTGAAATGAGCATTCTATAAATCAACCAAGGACTATCTCATACCAGCATGGTGCATAAAAGAAAAGTGAAAACTAAATTTGAAAGACGCTCCAAGATTTGCACATATCACATGAACGAAACGAATCCGAAAACATACCGATACTTGTTGAAGAAAGATGGGATGCCTTCCGGGGCATCCACAAGCTTAGACGCTTGAGTCTCCTTGAATATTTACTTGGGGTGCCTTGGGAACCCCCAAGCTTGAGCTCTTGTCTCTCCTCCTTCTCCTCACATCGAGACATCCTCGATCTTCGAACACTTCATCCACACAAAACTCAACAGAAAGCTCGGTAAGATCCGTTAGTATAATAAAGCAAATCACTACTCTAAGTACTCTTGCAAACCAATTCATATTTTGTTTTTGGACTGTAGCTACTGTAATATAACTTTCCATGGCTTAATCCACTGATAGAAATCGATAGTTTCATCAAAACAAGCAAACTATGCATCAAAAACGGAATCTGTCTTAAACAGGACAACCTGTAGTAATCTGAACATTCACCATACTAATGGTAGTCCAACAATTCTGAAAGAAATTATGAAAAATAAACAATTTGTATAGAAAGACAATGCAAAATTTTTTAGAACCGTTTGACATTCCAGAAAAAATGTAAAATCATGCACTACAGCCAAAGTTTCTGTTTTGCACCGCACAAACCAACAAGCAATGTAAACATCCTAAAGGCAAATCTTGGTACATATTTTTATAATACAATGGATTTGTACTTTATCAAAGCATACAACAGAAATAAATGACTCTCTAAAACTTCCGGGTTGTCTCCTTGGCAGCGCTTTCTTTAAAGCCATTAAGCTAGGCATATAGTGCTCAAGTAATGGATCCACCCGGATCCCAAGGTATATCAAAGCCAATTTTAATTAACAATGATTTGTGATTTAGTAGTGAGCACAAAGTAACATATATCATATAATGACGAAGTCTAACTCTCTTCCTATGCATCGGCATGTCATAAAAGAACAATTCATGCACACAAAGTAAAGGTCAATACATAGCATAAGCAGTTTCTTGCAATTTTATCGTGCGGGAAACATAGAGAGGTGGAGATATAGTTCCTCTCTCATAATAATTGCAAGTAGGAGCAGCAAGCACATGCATATTATATCTATCAAAATCATCATGTGTGGTAGTAAAACACAACCCATCAATATAATCCTTAATAAGGGCAAACTTCTCTGATATAGTGTAGTCGGGAGAATTAAAAAAGATAATAGGACTATCATGCGTGGGTGCAATAACAACAATTTCATGTTTAACATAAGGAACAATAGCAAGTTCATCTCCATAAGCAAAATTCATATTGGCATCTTGGCCATAAGAATAGAAAGCATCAAGTTCATCAAAAAGGGATATTTCAAACGAATCAACGGGATCATAGCAATCATCCTTTGGTAAGCACGAAGGGAAATTAAACAATGTATGAGTTGAAGAGTTACTCTCACTAGAAGGTGGGCACGGGTAGCTAATCCCCTCTTCCTCCTTTTGTTCTTCACTCTCCTCATCATCTTTTTCTTCCAATGATCTCACAGTTTCATCAATTTCTTCTTCCATAGACTCCTGCAAAATATTAGTCTCTTCTCGGAAAGTGGAGACTTTCTCAATAAATTCATCAATATCATAATTGTATTTATAATTATCATAGAAATATTTAAGGATAGATAAATTTTCAGGTCTATAAACTGAATCATCAAAATCTTTAAACAAAGATTCAATTTCACATGCACCCTTAAAAGCAACAAATTCTTCTATTCGTTCCACCCCATAGTAATCATATATACCATTAGCATAAGAAGCTAAGGTTTCATTATCATTAAAATTGCATGAAAAGGTATGGTGTGGAGCCTTCATCCTAGAGCAACAAGTATAATCATATCTCAAGCATAGTTCCCGAGCATACCAATGCAACACATGAATTTGATCCCATAATAGTTTCCCTTTTTGAGTCAAGCGATAATCCCAAAAGTATTCACGTTGATCCAACGTGTCTCCCATTTTATAATTGAATGGGGGTTTCTCAGGATTATTAAAGTAGTGCATAATATCTTTCACATAATGAGCATCGAGGGTTTTAGGAGGTTCCCCATCTCCATGAGTAGCAAGTAAACCTATTTTTTGGTATTTCGTGTTCCATATCCATAACTAAAGATAGAGAACAACTTAGAACAGAAAATAAAAATTACTTAGTGATAAAGCAAACAAGCACACACACGAGAATATTCACCCCACGCTATGACTCCCCGGCAACGGCGCCAGAAAAAGGTCTTGATGACCCACAAGTATAATGGATCAATTGTAGCCTCTTTTGATAAGTAAGAGTGTCGAACTCAACGAGGAGCTAAAGGTAGAACAAATATTCCCTCAAGTTCTATCGACCACCGATACAACTCTATGCACGCTTAACATTCGCTTTACCTAGAACAAGTATAAAACTAGAAGTACTTTATAGGTGTAACGGGATAGGTTTGCAAGAATATAAAGAGCACATAAATAAAAACTAGGGGCTGTTTTAGGTAAAGAAACAATAAAGGTAGTATAGAGAGTGGAAAAGTGGTGGTAGGAGTTGCGAAATTGTCATTAAGCAATTGACTACTTTACTAGACCGATAGCAAGTTTTATGTGGGAGAGGCCACTGCTAGCTTGTCATCCCTGACTTGGAATTCTATGCACTTATGATTGGAACTATTAGCAAGCATCCGCAACTACTAATGTTCATTAAGGTAAAACCAAACCATAGCATTAAGATATATTAGTCCCCCTTCAATCCCATATGCATCAATTTCTATGCTAGGTTGAAGCTTCTCTCACTCTTGCCCTCCAATACATAGTCCTATCAACATACAACTAACCCTATGGTGTGATCCACGCGGGCGCTCATATGATGGGCACCAAAGGACAACAACATAACCACAAGCAAATTAAACCAATCATAGCAATTCACCAATTACCGATAGGACAACGAAAATCTACTCAGACATCATAGGATGGCAACACATCATTGGATAATAATATGAAGCATAAAGCACCATGTTCAAGTAGAGGGTACAGCGGGTTGCGGGAGAGTGGACCGCTATAGATAGATGGGGGAAGGTGATGGAGATGTTGGTGAATACGACGGAGGTGTTGGTGTAGATTGCGGTGACGATGATGGCCCCGGCGGCATTCCGGCGCCACTGGGAGAGAGGGAGAGAGAGCCCCCCTTCTTCTTCTTCTTCCTTGAGAAGGGTTTCCCCTCTGGTCCATTGCCTCCATGGCGGCTGAGGGGCGAGAGCCCCTCCGAGATTGGATCTGTCTCTCTGTCTCTCTTTGTTTCTGCATTCCAGATTCTGGCCTTTCACCGTTTCTTATATTCCCGGAGATCCGTAACTCCGATTGGGCTGAAATTTTAACACAATTTGTATCCGGATATTGGCTTTCTTGCAGCGAAATAAGGGCACCAACCGCCTTACAGGGTGGCCACGATGGTCAGGGGCGCACCCACCCCCCTAGAGCGCCCCCCTTCCTCGTGGCCCCCTCGGGCATCGTCTTGTGTTGATTCTTCTTCCCCAAAATCACATATATTCCAAAAAAATCTCCGTAAGTTTTTATCCCATTTAGACTCCGTTTGATATGGATTTTCTGCGAAACAAAAAACATGCAACAAACAGGAACTCGCACAGGGCATTGGATCAATATGTTAGTCCCAAAAATAGTATAAAAAGTTGCCAAAAGTATATGAAAGTTATATAATATTGGAATGGAACAATCAAAAATTATAGATACGATGGAGACGTATCAATTACTCTTATGAACTAAAGTTGAAGCTTTAGCATGATCCTTTATTCTAACAGGAAAAGGTGGTTTCTTAATATAAGCAGTAGGAACAATAGGATCAACATTATAAGTAATAGTTTCTTATTCAACTTTAATAGGCTCTACTACTTTAACTTCAATGGGAGGACTATATTTAAACCACTTCTCCATAGGGAGATCAACATGAGTAGCAAAAGATTCACAGAAAGATGCTACTATCTCAAAGTCAAGTCCATATTTAGTGCTAAAATCACGAATGGCATCGATATCCATAAAAGATTTAGTATAATCAAACTTAAGGTTTATACCTAACTCCTTACCTTCGCCGAGTTCCCAATCTTCAGAGTTGCGTTTAATTCTTTCCAATAAATCCCATTTGAATTCAATATCCATCTCCATATAGGAACTAGTACAAGAAGTATCGAGCATGGATCGATCATTATGAGAAAGCCGAGCATAAAAAATTTGAATAATAATTTCTCTTGAGAGCTCATAATTGGGGCATGAATATAACATTGACTTATGCCTCCCCCAATCTTGAGTGATACTTTCTCCGTCACGAGGCCAAAAATTATATATATAATTCCGATCACAATGAACCAGATGTGTAGGATAAAACTTTTGATGAAATTGCAATTTCAATCAGTTATAGTTCCATCATCCAATATGATCCAGTAGCCTATACGATGTTAATGTCTTTCCCTTAAAATATAAAGGGAATACCTTCTTATTGACAACATCCTCGGGGATACCTGCAAGCTTAAATAATCCACAAACTTCATCCACATAGATTAGTTGCATATGGGGATGTAATGTTCCATCTCCTGCATAAGGATTAGCTAGCAGTTTCTCTATCATACCCGAAGGAATTTCATAATAAATATTTTCAGTAGGTGCAGTAGGTTGAGGAGAAACTATTTGCTCTTCCGGTCAAGGTGAATATACCTCGAACAAGCCCCTCAAATGATTACTTTCCATAGTGACAAGTGATAGTAAATTTCAGCACAATATATAAATGTTTCCTTACCGAATTCCACTTTCCATAGGCGCATCACTTCTTGGCAACGATGCCAAAAATGAGTCTTGATGACGCACAAGTATAGGAGATCTATCGTAGTCCTTTCGGTAAGTAAGAGTGTCGAACCAAACGAGGAACAAAAGGAAATGGCAAGTGGTTTTCAGCAAGGTATTCTCTGCAAGCACTGAAATTATCAGTGAGAGATAGTTTTGTGATAAGGTAAATAGTAACAGGTAACAAATACATAAAGTAACTAAGGTGCAGCAAGGTGGCCCAATCCTTTTTGTAGAAAAGGACAATCCTGGATGAGCTCTTATATAAAACAAAGCGCTCCCGAGGACACATGGGAATTGTTGTCAAGTTAGTTTTCATCATGCTCATCTGATTCACATTGGTTACTTTGATAATTTGATATGTGGGTGGACCGGTTCTTGGGTGCTACCCTTCCTTGGACAAGCCTCCCACTTTGTAACATCCCAAATTTTCAATTTGGAATGTTATACACTAGATCATATGCATATCATATTTTCTTGCATTTTGGTTGATCCTAGAAATTTCACGCAACTCAAGGACCCTCGGAGAGAGTTGGAGATTTCGTTATTTTCATATTTGAGAGTTCTCTCGAATTTTGAAAATAGGATCATTTGATTTATTTATTTTATCTTCAATAATTTTTACGGTGTCAAAATATATGAGAGAGGGAATAATATGACTTTCCCAAATTTAGGAAAAATGAAGATATAATAAATAGATCAATTTTGCTTTCCGGTGTTTATTTGCATTTTATTTGGATAGGGAAAAATGCGCGTTTTCGAAAATTGCATTTTAGGTCCGGAGAAAAGTTCATTTTGTTCGGCTCATTTTTAGGAGTCGGGAGAAAGAAAAAGATATACTTAACTTGTAAGTAACTATATTTATCGAGAGAAGTCGTTATATAGATCCCATTATTGTTTTTTTATTATATGCACAGCATCACGCGCTGAAGGAAGAACTGGAAGATTCACACCGATTTAGTAAATAACAAATACAAACCAACTGCGACTCACCAAGCGCGCATCGAGCTCCAGGCCTAAGGCCGCAGTATATCAGACGACGGCCAAGGCCGAACCTATGCACACGCATCCTCAGCGGCGAGCTGCGAAGTCAGCGTTCTGCATGACCCACGAGTTAACAGTCAATGCCCGACAAAGGCACGCAGGTCAGCACATGGGGAATATGCTGCAAGTAACACATAGTAGAGTAATGAGCCTACAGAGACCAGTTACGTACGAGATCCACTTATTTGACGAGATTATCTAATGGCCGCGGCCCGCGAAAGTTCTCTATCTCGGTTTTATTTCTTAAGCGTAAAAGCCAATTTTCCTCTACTTCGTTTTCGTCTAAATAGTCCACTTAAAATTTCTTATTTACATCATGGTGGTTGTGAAACATTGAGAAATTCCGGTTTTATTGACTCTATGAGATCCATTCTATCCATCAATTCCTACATATTCTTATATGATCCATCGTATACAATGTAATATAAACACATCCCTCCCACACCATAACTAATTATATATACTGACAGTAAACCCTTTGAACCTAAATTCACACACATCAAATGCGATAAGCTCTCCATACCACACCCTGGTACTAGATATCTGGCCTTGCACTAAGTTCCGGTGCACTGCCAAGCGCGGCATCACAGGACACGGCTAATCATTGATAGTTTGTTATCTTCCACTGCAGAGGGCTGCCCTGCGTCACACCGTGTGCTCCCTCAGCCTGACCCGCGAGCGTCGCGCGCGCTTCACCGCGTTTGCCGCTTTCCTGCCACTCAAGCCGCCGCCGGTTCACACCGACGACCGATGACATAGCGCTGCGTCCACCTCATAACAGCACTCCGACCTTACATGTGGGTAGACTGGTACACAACACCTCCGCGCCGCCCTAGACCATCTCCCTACATCTGCTAGTTCACCGCGCCGCCAACCCCACACCACACCGCGCCGCCGTAAGAGTTGCGCCCACACAAACACCTTCGCACCCTATGGCGACGAGCCCCATAACCTCAAGCATTGGTCCACAGCACACGGACAGTTCTGCTAGCATGATGATCATCGCCTTAGACTCCCTTTGAGCCTGGGTGCCAGGTCCAACGGCACACTTCGCCATGCCGCAGCCCAAACGATCTCCCAGCGTGCCCAATCCCCGCTGTTAAGCCTCTCACACCGCGGAGACCTCGCCAAGGTTGCCCCTCCGCTACATATGATATATCTTTATACCATGTCACGAGATGATTTTCTTCTAATACAGTTCCTCGATATCATCTTGTCTCATATGCTCTGAGAGATATCACCGCTCTCGAGGTTTTCCAAATCCAGTCTACTGTCTTCGTCTACAGCAAAGCATGGCATTATTCCTTACATCAAAAAACAATATCAGATCGGAATTCGTTTTCCCTTCTCGCGATTTAGTTGCTTGAGACCGTTCGCTCGACGTTCAGTAAAGTAACTCCCAATAAGTTACTGAAGCATAGATAACATGGATTCTATCTATGTTAATACCGCAACAGTTACTCCGACCTCATCTACTTCCCATCCTCGTATAAACCACACGTTTTAATTTTTAGATCTCTTATTCTACTTTTCGTCGGATCTATATATGTGTTCCGCAGGACTTCCTGATCTAAGCATGGACTCAGTCAGACTCCGATGTTTCTTTTCCTCATAATCAACTTAGTATTGTTCGAGTCAAGAGTTGTCTGAGCATTCGACGCGTATGTGCTTGATGCGCCTGGAGCTCTTTCGTCTCGAAGAGCAGAGTCCTATGTGCCCGTGAACCGGTCAAACCAAAGCTGGTGAACAACGCAATGCCTTTTGTTACTGCCTTGTAATATTATTCCGCGACTACATCTTACGAAGTAACAAGCGGCGCAATCCGGGTAATCTATCGCAGACAAACAACAAGCATACAATAAGTACTCATCTAATGCACAGGTAAAACTCGAACAAGAGAACGAACCAGGTAGTTCAACTTAAGAACTCCGGTTGCAAAGAAAGAACGAAAAACAAACGGCGGAAGAAAACAACTCGGTTCTAGCAAGTTGAAACTAGGTCAAAATTTTACTGTACAAAAGCTTGTTCAAGTTGATTAGACGGAACGGCGGTTTCGAGAACGAAACTCCAGGCGCTTGAATCACCTGATTCCGATAAACGAGCGAGAAGAAAGACTAGAACGAAGATCGGATCTGAGATCGCGATCGCGGAATAAATCCGACGAAAAGAAAGAAGAACGGTTAAACGAACGGACGTTCGTTAACCTAGAATGAATCGGTGATCACGTTCGTTAGACGAACGGTCCGAAGAATAAGATAAATCGGGGTGAGAGTCGCGATAGATTACCCACGTTCGTCGATGCGCCGAGGCTTGAGCGATAACTACGGTTCACAAAGCAACTAATATCTAAAGGCCACGAGAGAGAAAACCGAGAAGTGGCAATCGTGACCATCCAGTATGGGTTTTGGAGAAGAATAACTCGTAAAGCGCAAAAGTAGAAACACTTAAATAGATCACTCGAGATTCCGATGTAATATATAAACCACACCAGTTCTATGGCTTGAATCAAACCCTTCACACATTTGAGCGCATGCTATGAGGGATCTAAATAAAGAGTTATGGGATAGGAAAGGAATAAGATTCGACGGTAGTAAGGCATTACCTATATTAATTATCAACCTTATTGTGAAGATACAGAATCTACGATTACCCTCGTAATCCTTATAGACACAATGCAGTATGTACTTAAGATCTCGGACTAGCTGGATGTGGGTGCGAGGTGATATCCAGAATTGCAACCTTGGATGTAGATTGATAATATGAATGTGCCATCTAGAAGGTGAAACTTCTAAAGCAGTTCTCCACTATTGTTGCTGTGTCGGTTATTTCGTGATGGCGACTGAAATGCTCTATCAGGTACTGCCCTGTTCGTTTTTTGGACGCGCCAATCGCGGCTTGGGCCAAGTGTCGGTCGGCGACGCCAGCACGAGCTAGTAGAGATGCGGCACGGATCTGCGATCGCATAGAGGAGTGCAACACTGGTCTCGTCGTTGGCACGCGCGACGAGTCTGCTACTCGAGTGGGTGTGTCGTGTGTCATTAGGTTGAGTATAGTTCGGCTTCGCGGGAGCTCTGAGGTACGGGGCTGGACTAGGAGTGCGTAGGGGGTATTGGTGTAAGGTGTGAGTGGGGCGCCGTGCTGACCGTCGTCGAGCGATGCGTGCACAGGTGCTAGTGCATTCCGAGAGGTGACATATGGTCTCGGTTCCAGCGGCTGCCGCGTGGTTCTTGTACCTGCCAACACAACCAATTATGGCGTAAAAGACAGTGACGACCGGAGGCGTATGCACGCACGGGGGTCCATTGGGGAACAGGTGCGCGCTAAAGCCTTACTGCAGAAGTAACAAGCTAAATCCATGCGATTTAGCCGTGTTCCCCGGTTTATGGAGCATACTTGTGAAGTATGAGACGTCTAGTATTTTGGATGATACTTATTGTGAGTGAGCTCCGGAGCGATGGGTGACTTTCTATGGATTAAATTAGTATATATTTTGGTGTGAATGTAGCTTGGTAGAGAGGTTGAGCGTGTAGTTGAGGTAATTGAGGACAGTCAATTAGAATAAGAGTAGGATAAGATCTAGAAGATAAACGAGTAGGACTATAGTACGAACAATACGAAATTCTCAACCATTCTTGATGTTTCACAACCACCGATGATTAATTAAAGTATATTCCTTTGCGAAGTAGGGAAAAATTGGCTTTACGCAAAACTGTAACCATAGAGCTTTCCACCAGCCATATATGCATGTAGTATAGCTCTTTCATTCCATTACTCTCTATGTGTTACTTTGCCAGCATATTCCATGTGCTGACCCGTTTTCGGGCTGCAACGTTAATGTTGCAGACTTTTCAGACGACGATTGAGGTGCGTTTAGGTCGTGGTTCTATACTCAGTGATGCCGCTGGAGTTGATGGACCCATTTATCTTCCAAGTCTTC
Organism: Triticum urartu; assembly: GCF_003073215.2. Classification (NCBI taxonomy): domain Eukaryota; kingdom Viridiplantae; phylum Streptophyta; class Magnoliopsida; order Poales; family Poaceae; genus Triticum; species Triticum urartu. The sequence continues at coordinate 662,587,978 of NC_053023.1, read as the reverse complement.
CGCTATTATCTTTAAAATATGGCCTTAAGCCATATTTATTGTAACAAGTTCTTTTTGAGCCATCGATGTAATAAGTGTGTGATTGCAACTCTGCTATGAAACCTCGATGTACTGTGTGGTGTCAGCATTACTGATCTAGGGATGACACCGTAGCACAGTAGACGTGATCCATTCGGGTCAGGTCGCTATAGAGATTGTATCAGAGCACACGCTGACTGTAGGACACGACCACTAAGTTAAAGCCATAGATCACCCTTCTCTTCTCATTTTCTAACTCCTCATCTTTTCTACTCTTTTAGGATGATGCACGCGAAGATTAAGTACGCTCAACCGGATGAAGGCACACCATTTGGATTTCACCTGAAGGAAGTCACCAAGTACCTGAACATTGGATTACCAAGCTTCACGGGAACCTTCAACGCCACTCTGCCTGAAGAGGAGCGCTGGAAGATTCAAGCTCACGTTTCGGGAAGAAGATTCGCGCCAATCACGAAGCCCATAGATAGTGTTTTCAATGCACCAACCTGGAGTCTAGGAAGGAGCATGGCAGCTCATATCACCATAGGACGCATTGGAGAAGTTTATCAAGAAGACCTCAAGGGCACTATCTACCAGATTTGCGGACGCCGAGATGAACAATGGGAGTTAGTCAGCACCAAGAAGGATAGATCCATTGCATCTTTCATCCAGGAGTTAAACCAGCACATTCGACGCCACGAGAACTAGATGTGCAATGATATGATAGAGTTGAAGAATGCGAAGGCAAGGATCATTGAGCTAGAAGGAGAACTAAAGTCTACACGCAAGGACTACATGGACGAGATCGTAGCTCTAGCAAGGCACAATTGCGATCTTAAGCAGGAGATTGAAGAACTCAAGAGCAAGTTAGCATCCCAGGAGGACGACGAGTACGTCACATGTCCGGAAAAATACATCATCATCGACGACACCGATTCGGATCCAAGTGAACCCGACTTTGAAGACGAAGCTGGAGTAGATATCATGGAGTCTTCCACCGGTTCAAATTTCTAGATGACCACCAGATAGTAGTAGTATTCCCCCATGTAAACACATTATAGTCGAGCACTTTTGCGATAGTTAGACCGTTTGTAAGCCCTTGTTTGATTGATTGAAGTGAATTGTGTGCTTTTGCCTCATGTGCATATGGGTAGTGTTTTCCCTTTAGACCCCCTCTATTCTTAATTCTCGTCTTTTCTAAACCCTCAGATGCCTCCGAGACGTGACAATGGATTTCCATCGGAGCTCACTCAGTTGATCCAGCAGCAGAATCAATTGATGCAGATATTAGTTCAGAATCAGCAGAACAACAACAACAACCCACCACCACCACCACCTGTTGACCACTTAGCCCGTTTCCTTAGGATGAATCCGCCAGTGTTTTCTAGTAGCACCGAGCCGATAGTAGCAGACGAGGCTCCGCAAGATAGGAAGGGAGTTGACCACTACAGGATGCACGGATGGTGAGAAAGTGAAGTTTGCCGCACACCAGCTTGACGGACCCGCGGTAGCATGGTGGGAGAATTTCACAGCCACTTACCCAGTTGACACTGTCACATGGGATCAGTTTCAGCAAGCTTTCCGCACTGCCCATGTTTCAGCAGGAGCTATGGCCATAAAGAAGCGTGAGTTTTGCAACTTACGCCAAGGAGGAAGGACTGTTGGCCAGTATGTGGAAGAGTTTAGTAAGCTAGCCCGTTATGCCCCAGATGACGTTGCTACGGATGCAGCCAAGCAGGAGAAGTTTCTGGAAGGATTGAATGATGAACTAAGCATGCAGTTGATGGTAGCAATTTTCAACAACTACCAGGAGTTGGTAGATCGTGCCATCATGATTGAAGGGAAGCAACAGCAGATTGAGAACCGTAAGAGGAAGTATGGACAGGGGAAGTATAACTCTGGAGCCCAGCAGAAGCCCCGTTTTACCCCTAAACCGGGATTTAAGTTTCAGCACACCCATGGAGGAGGTAGCTCGCACAACCATAATGGCCACAAGAATGGTAATGGGAATGGAGGAAGCAACGGCCAGAACCGAACAACCCCATCAACCCCAACCAAGAGAGACCTGAGTCAAGTCACCTGTTTCAAGTGTTCGAAGACCGGACATTATGCCAATGAATGTCCTGAAGGCCAGAATGGAAATGGCAATGGAAGCTCTGGGAAGAAGCCGAACCCTTTCAATAGGGGACAAGTGAACCACGTTAATGTGGAGGAGATTGAAGATCAGCCCGATGCAGTAATCGGTAGGTTTTTGGTTAAGTCATTTACAGCACTCGTTCTTTTTGATACTGGTGCATCGCATTCATACATATCAAGGGGATTTGTGGAAAAGTATAGCCTGCCCACTAGGATTCTTAAAAGACCTATGCTAGTAAGCTCGCCAGGAGCAGAATACATGGCCAGACAAGGATGTTTCCAAGTACCATTGAGTATAGGAAGGCATGTATTCCCAACGGATTTAATTATTCTGGAATCCCAAGGACTGGATGTGATTCTTGGTATGGATTGGCTGTCGATGTATGGAGGAAACATCGATTGCGCCAGTAAGACAATTTTGCTTACCACACCAGAAGGAAGAAGGATCAAGTATGTATCCCGGCATGTGCCAAACAGGACACAAGTGAATTGCTTATCAGGAGTTGTGCAGGAGGAAGTACCAGTGGTAAAGGATTTTCCTGATGTATTTCCTGAGGAATTACCAGGCATGCCACCGGATAGAGACATTGAGTTTTTGATTGAGTTATTGCCAGGTACAGGCCCAATATTGAAGTGACCGTACCGGATGCCAGCAAAGGATTTGGTGGAAATTAAGAATCAGATTAAGGAGTTATTGGATAAAGGTTACATTCGCCCAAGTTCTTTGCCTTGGGGATCACCCGTACTTCTAGTGGAAAAGAAGGATGGATCATTAAGGATGGTTGTAGATTATCGGGGATTGAATGAAGTAACCATCAAGAATAAGTACCCACTGCCAATGATCAACGATCTGTTTGATCGATTGCAAGGAGCTAAAGTGTTTTCCAAGATCGATTTGCGATCAGGGTACCATCAGTTGAAGATTCGAGAGCAGGACATACCTAAGACAGCATTCACCACAAGATATGGACTGTATGAGTATACCGTTATGTCATTTGGATTGACTAACGCACCTGCCTATTTTATGAACCTGATGAACAAAGTGTTTATGGAGTTTTGGATAAGTTCATCGTAGTGTTCATTGATGACATCCTAGTTTATTCAAAGAATGAAGAGGAGCATAAGGAACATTTGCGTTTGGTTTTGGAGAAATTAAGGGAACATCAGTTATATGCCAAATTCAGCAAATGTGAGTTTTGGTTGAAGGAAGTTGGATTCCTCAGACACGTTATATCCGGAGAAGGTATAGCAGTTGACCCCACAAAGGTGAGACCGTAACCGAATGGGAAGCACCAACAACAGTTGGAGAGATCCGGAGTTTTCTTGGACTCGCAGGATACTACCGGAGATTTATTGAGAATTTCTCAAAAATTGCGAAGCCTATGACGGAGTTGTTGAAGAAGGATACTAAGTTCAAATGGACTGAGGAGTGTGAGGCTAGTTTTCAGGAGTTGAAGAAATGTTTGGTTACCTCACCGGTATTGATTTTGCCAGATCAGACCAAGGATTATGAGGTGTATTGCGACGCTTCACGTCGAGGACTTGGAGCAGTGCTTATGCAGGAAGGGAGAGTTGTTTCGTATGCATCACGACAACTGAAGCCTCATGAGTTGAATTATGCCACGCATGATTTGGAGTTAGCAGCCGTAGTGCATGCAATGAAGACGTGGAGACATTTCCTCATTGGAAATCATTGTGAGGTGTACACGGATCATAAGAGTTTGAAGTACATTTTCACTCAGAAGGAGTTGAACCTCCGACAGAGGAGATGGTTGGAGCTCATCAAGGATTATGACATGAGATTGCATTACCATCCCGGAAAGGCTAATGTAGTAGCTGACGCATTGAGCCGTAAGAGCCATGTCAATACGATAATGACGGGAAGTATACCCAAGGAGTTAGCAGAAAACCTTCGTGAGCTATGTTTGGAAATAGTTCCGAGAGGCTATGTAGCAGCATTGGAGATTCAGTCAACATTGATGGATAAGATCAGAGAAGCTCAGAAATCTGACAAGGAGATTGCTGCTATAAAGGAGAAACTTAGCAAAGGAAAAGCAAAGGGATTTCGTGAGGATGAGCACGATACCTTATGGTTTGAGGACCGTGTTTATGTGCCCAATGACCCGGAGATCAGGAAGTTGATTTTGCAGGAGGCACATAATTCACCATATTCGATTCACCCAGGGAATACCAAGATGTATTTGGATTTGAAGGAAACATTCTGGTGGACCGGAATGAAGAAGGATATTGCAGCGTATGTAGCAGTTTGTGACGTATGTCAGAGAGTAAAAGCAGAACATCAAAAGCCAGCAGGATTGTTACAACCACTGCCGATACCCGAATGGAAGTGGGATAAGATAGGCATGGATTTTATCACAGGGCTACCCAGGACAAAAGCCGGATATGACTCGATATGGGTAGTAGTTGATCGTTTGACGAAGGTAGCACATTTCATTCCAGTTAAGACCACTTACACCAGTGCTAAGTTGGCAAAGATATACATGACTAGAATCGTTTGTTTGCATGGAGTTCCGAGGAGTATCGTATCAGATACCAGTTTCGTTCCATGACAACAGTTACGAAGTTGGAGACCGTCAATTCTTTGGACCAGATTTGATTAAGGAGTCAGAACGGAAGGTTAAGTTGATTCGCGATAGGCTCAAGGTAGCCCAATCCAGGCAGAAGAGCTATGCAGATTCTAAACGCAAGGAGACAGTTTACGAAACCGGAGACAGAGTTTACCTTCGAGTGTCCCCACTTCGAGGAGTTAAGCGCTTTGGAGTTAAGGGAAAGTTAGCACCGCGTTTCGTTGGACCGTTTAAGATCGTGAAACGTATGGGAGAAGTCGCGTATAAGTTGGAATTACCAGAAGGACTGTCAGGAGTTCATGATGTATTCCATGTTTTTCGGCTGAAGAGATGTCACGCCGAGATGGCGGAGGTATCGCTAAGAGATACAGTGCCATTAGAAGCGATTCAGTTAAAGGATGACCTAACGTATGAGGAGAAGCCAGTCAAGATTCTCGAAGTTGCCAGTAGAGTTACTCGCAGCAAGGTTATCAAGTTTTGCAAAGTTCAGTGGAACCACCACTCAGAAGATGAAGCCACCTGGGAGAGAGAAGAAGATTTGCTCAAGGACCACCCTCACCTATTTTCTAGCCAACCCGAATCTCGAGGGCGAGATTCATCTTAAGGGGGGTAGGTTTGTAACATCCCAAATTTTCAATTTGGAATGTTATACACTAGATCATATGCATATCATATTTTCTTGCATTTTGGTTGATCCTAGAAATTTCACGCAACTCAAGGACCCTCGGAGAGAGTTGGAGATTTCGTTATTTTCATATTTGAGAGTTCTCTCGAATTTTGAAAATAGGATCATTTGATTTATTTATTTTATATTCAATAATTTTTCCGGTGTCAAAATATATGAGAGAGGGAATAATATGACTTTCCCAAATTTAGGAAAAATGAAGATATAATAAATAGATCAATTTTGCTTTCCGGTGTTTATTTGCATTTTATTTGGATAGGGAAAAATGCGCGTTTTCGAAAATTGCATTTTAGGTCCGGAGAAAAGTTCATTTTGTTCGGCTCATTTTTAGGAGTCGGGGAAAATTTACTTTAGATTTTTCGGAGTTCGTTTAGATCCCTTTTTTTTCTGCGCGCTGAACCGTTTATAAAAAAACAAAAAAAACTGGACCAAGGCCGGCCAGGCCAAGGCCCAGCCGGGCCAAAGGCCACCGCCCCAGGGAGCCGCGCGTGCGCTTGCCAGGCGCAAGGCCACCGCCGCCTCTGCCTCTTAGCCGAATCCTTTTAGGATTCTAGGGCGCCCCCTTGTCCCCTTTTCCTTATTTCGTTTTCTTTAGTCCTACTCCGTTTATTTTCTAGATCTTTCCTACTCCTATTCTAATTGCTTGTCCTCTACCCCAAGTAAACCCCTCCCCTCCCCAATATAAATACCCAAGCACCCCCCCTCTAAACACATCAAATCAAAGCTCTCCTCCACACCGCGCCTTGCACCGCCGCCGCGCCGCATCACACCGCGCCCTGCGTCACCGCCGCCGCGCCGCCTCACCCGCGCCGCCGCCCCACACCCGCGCCGCCACCCCACACCCCGCGCCGCCGCCTCACCCGCGCCGCCACCCCACACCCGCGCCGCCGCCGCACCTTGCCGCCGCCGCCCCACACCCGCGCCGCCGCCGCACCTTGCCCAAGCCGCCGCCCAACGCCGCCGCCGGAGCCCCGTTCACCGGAGACCTCGCCAAGGTTGCCCCGCGCTACATCTATTCTTTTTCTCGGATCGTTTTCTTCTAATCGTTCCGATTCTTTTCTTCTCTAAACCGTTCCGGTTTTCTAGATCGGTTTTTCGTTCGGTTTTCTTCTCCAAAACCCTAGATCGGATTCGTTTTCTTCTCCGATTTAGTTGCTTTGGACCGTTCGCCGGACCGTTCGTCCTAACGAACGTGATCACCGGATTCTTCTAGGTTAACGAACGTCCGTTCGTTTAACCGTTCTTCTTTTTCTTTTCGTCGGATTTATTCCGCGATCGCGATCTCAGATCCGATCTTCTTCCTAGTCTTTTTTTTCCGCTCGTTTATCGGAATCAGGTGATTCAAGCGCCTGGAGTTTCGTCTCGAAACCGCCGTTCCGTCTAATCAACTTGAACAAGCTTTTGTTACAGTAAAATTTTGACCTAGTTTCAACTTGCTAGAACCGAGTTGTTTTCTTCCGCCGTTTGTTTTTCGTTCTTTCTTTGCAACCGGAGTTCTTAAGTTGAACTACCTGGTTCGTTCTCTTGTTCGAGTTTTACTTGTGCATTAGATGAGTACTTATTGTATGCTTGTTGTTTGTCTGCGATAGATTACCCGGATTGCGCCGCTTGTTACTTCGAAACCCTAGGAATCGTGGATCATCAACAAGGCAAGTAACACTTTGATCATACCTTTTCTACAACCCAGTTTTATTGCATTAGATCAATCCTCACACATTGCATGATTAGGATCTAATTAAATTGTGGGATGGGAAGTAGATGAGGTAGTACCTATTACCTGTATTATTATCAAACCTTTGGGAGTTACTTCTACGTTTGCTTATTATGCCATGCTTTGCTAGTAGACGTGGATTGGGTGAGGTGATATCCATGACAGATGTGAGTATTGTTAATTAATGTTTTATCTAAGGTGGCAACTTAAACACACATCTGGGTGGATTGAGGCACCTGATGTCTATCAGGACTTGCCTGTTTTTTTTGGACCGCCACCCAGGCTCAAAGGGATCATAAGATCATTCATGCTAGTAACTTCCGTGTGCAGCCACAAGCCATTATGGGCTCTGGCATAGTTGACTAAGTTGTGCGAACTCTTACGGGGTGGACTAGCAGATGTAGGGGTTGTAGGTGGTACGGTCTACCCCACATGTAAGGTGCTAGCGCTTCTGAAAGACTATGTCTCGGCCATCCGTTTCTCAAACACTGTGTAGTGCGAGAAACCAAACGGAGGCGATCGAGTCTTGTGGGGAAAAGTGCGCAAACCTCTGTAGAGTGTACAAACTAATCATGATTAGCCGTGTCCCCGGTTATGGACAACTTGAGTATCTAGTACTTGAATATCATTGTGAATCTCAACATGTTACTTCTAATTAATGTTATTGGGTTTTAATTACTTTTAATTGGGATTGAGAATGCTGTCAACCATTCTCAATGTTTCACAACCACCATGATAGTAAATAAAATTTATTCCTTTGCAGTAGGGAAAAACTGGCTTTACGCAAAACTGTAACCATAGAGCTTTCCACCAGCCATATATGCAGTAGTATAGCTGTTTCATTCCATTACTCTCTATGTGTTACTTTGCCAGCATATTCCATGTGCTGACCCGTTTTCGGGCTGCAACGTTAATGTTGCAGACTTTTCAGACGACGATTGAGGTGCGTTTAGGTCGTGGTTCTATACTCAGTGATGCCGCTGGAGTTGATGGACCCGTTTATCTTCCAAGTCTTCCGCTGTTATCTTTAAAATATGGCCTTAAGCCATATTTATTGTAACAAGTTCTTTTTGAGCCATCGATGTAATAAGTGTGTGATTGCAACTCTGCTATAAAACCTCGATGTACTGTGTGGTGTCAGCATTACTGATCCAGGGATGACACCGTAGCACAGTAGACGTGATCCATTCGGGTCAGGTCGCTACACACTTATGATTAACCCCTCTCGCAAGCATCCGCAACTACGAAAGAAGAAGTAAGGTAAACCTAACCATAGCATGAAACATATGGATCCAAATCAGCACCTTACAAAGCAACCCATAAACTAGGGTTTAAGCTTCTATCACTCTAGCAACCCATCATCTACTTATTACTTCCCAATGCCTTCCCCTAGGACCAATTAATGGTGAAGTGTCATGTAGTCGATGTTCACATAACACCACTAGAGGAGAGACAACATCCATCTCATCAAAATATCGAACAAATACCAAATTCACATGATTACTTATAACAAGACTTCTCCCATGTCCTCAGGAACAAACGTAACTACTCAAAAACATATTCATGATCAAGATCAAAGGAGTATTAATTATAATTAAGGATCTGAAAATATAATGTTCCACTGGATAAACCAACTAGCATCAACTACAAGGAGTAATCAACAATACTAGCAACCCACAGGTAACAATCTGAGGTTTTGGGACCAAGATCGAATACAAGAGATGAACTAGGGTTTGAGAGGAAATGGTGCTGGTGAAGATGTTGATGGATATTGACCCCCACTCGATGAGAGGATCGTTGGTGATGACGATGGCTTTGATTTCCCCCTCCCGGAGGGATGTTTCCCTGGCAGAACAGCTCCGCCGGAGCCCTAGATTGGTTCTGCCCAAGTTCCGCCTTGAGACGGCGGCGCTTCGTCCCAGAAGCTTCCTTCTGATTTTTTTCCAGGTCAAAACACACCATATAGCCAAAGATGGGCACTGGAGGCCTGCCAGGGGGCCCACAAGGTTCGAGGGTGCGCCCTCCACCCTTGTGGCTGGCTGGTGGCCCCCTCTAGTATTTTCTTTGCCCAATACTTTTTATATATTCCAAAAACATGCTGTGTGAAGTTTCATGACTTTCGGAGTTATGCATAATAGGTCTCTAATATTTGCTCCTTTTCTAGTCCAGAATCCCAGCTGCCGGCATTCTCCCTCTTCATGTAAACCTTATAAAATAAGGGAGAGAATAGGCATAAGTATTGTGATATATTGTGTAATAACATCCCACAATGTAATAAATATCGATATAAAAGCATGATCCATAATGGACGTATCAATACATAGTCGTCACCAGTCCAAGTTGCCACCAGATACATATCCGCCACCTGTCCGAGTTCCACCCGATTCATCTCCACCACCAATCCTAGTCCGAATCCAATATTTTCTTCTCTGTTATTGATTTCTGGATCACGCCATACTCCGTGTCATGACAAAGTTGGATTCCCCAACTTCCGTGCCACCCGCAGCAGAAAAATAGTTCCAGTTAAAAGAAGTCTCGAAAATTTTGGCTTGGCAGTTTTTAGACCGTTTGGTAGACTTTTTCGAAAAAATTGGTGCAGAGAAAAAAAAGAGAGGAAAAATTAAAAAACGTGAAAAAAGAAAAAGAAAGAGATTCAGAGTGTGCTCCTCCTTTGTTTGCGTTCAACGTCGTGATTTTGTTAGTGTTATAGGCTCGCGTCTCTAGCATGGTCTAGCCTAGGACCAGCACCGTACCGTTGTTGAGCGTTTATTCAACTTTGCATCTCTGAATTGGTAAAAATCTGACCTTTTTCCTACCATATTATAAGCCATCCCAGCTCCACATATATCTACATCGTGTGTTTGACTCCTCCAGGTAATCTCTCTATCTAAGCTTTGAGGTGTTTTGACTACAACGGTCGCCGATCACCACGTGCTGCTAGGTAACAAATGGTAAGAATTTGAGATTCGCTTGAAGAATTTGTGATTCACTTATGACCCACAAGTATAGGGGATCTATCAAAGTCCTTTTGATAAGTAAGACTGTCGAACTCAACGAGGAGCAGACGGAAATGACAAGTGGTTTTCAGCAAGGTATTCTCTGCAAGCACTGAAATTATGGGTAACAGATAGTTTTGTGATAAGATAGATCGTAACGGGTAACAAGTAAATAAAGTAACTAAAGTGCAGAAAGGTGGCCCAATCCTTTGTAGCAAAGGACAAGCCTGGACGAACTCTTATATAAAGCAAAGGACTCCCGAGGACACATGGGAATTACTATCAAGCTACTTTTCATCATGCTCATATGATTCGCATTCGTTACTTTGATAATTTGATATGTGGGTGGACCAGTGCTTGGGTGCTGCCCTTCCTTGGACAAGCCTCCCACTTATGATTAACCCCTCTCGCAAGCATGCGCAACTACAAAAGAAGTAAGGTAAACCAAATCATAGCATGAAACATATGGATCCAAATCAGCCCCTTACGAAGCAACGCATAAACTAGGGTTTAAGCTTCTGTCACTCTAGTAACCCACCATCTACTTATTACTTCCCAATGCCTTCCCCTAAGCCCAAATAATGGTGAAGTTTCATGTAGTCGATGTTCACATAACACTACTAGAGGAGAGACAACATACATCTCATCAAAATATCGAACAAATACCAAATTCACATGATTACTTATAACAAGACTTCTCCCATGTCCTCAGGAACAAACATAACTACTCACAAAACATATTTATGATCAAGATCAGAGGAGTATCAATTATCATTAAGGATCTGAAAATATAATCTTCCACCGAATAAAACAACTAGCATCAACTACAAGGAGTAATCAACACCACTAGCAACCCACATGTACCAATCTGAGGTTTTGGGACCAAGATCGAATACAAGAGATGAACTAGGGTTTGAGAGGAGATGGTGCTAGTGATGATGTTGATGGAGATTGACCCCCTCTCGATGAGAGGATCGATGGTGATGACGATGGCGACGATTTCCCCCTCCCGGAGGGAAGTTTCCCTGGCAGAACTGCTCCCCCGGAGCCCTAGATTGGTTTTTCCCAAGTTCGGCCTCGAGACGGTGGCGCTTCGTCCTGAAAGCTTCCTTCTAATTTTTTCCAGGTCAAACTGCACCATATAGCTGAAGATGGGCACCGGAGGCCTGCTAGGGGGCTCACAAGGTCGGGGGGCGCCCCCAGGGGGTAGGACGCGCCCTCCACCCTTGTGGCTAGCTGGTGGCCCCCCTCTGGTTCTTTCTTCGGCCAATATTTTTTATATATTCCAAAAACATGTTCCGTGAAGTTTCATGAATTTTGGAGTTGTGCAGAATAGGTCTCTAATATTTGCTCCTTTTCCAGTCTAGAATTCCAGTTGCCGGCATTCTCCCTCTTCATGTAAACTTATAAAATAAGAGAGAAAGGGCATAAGGATCGTGATATAATGTGTAATAACAGCCTACAATGCAATAAGTATTGATATAAAAGCATGATGCAAAATGGACATATCAACTCCCACAAGCTTAGACCTCGCTTGTCCTAGCTGAAATTGAGAAATATGTCCACATGTTTAGAAATAGAGGTGTCGATAAAAATAAAATACGGACATGAGGGCATCATGATCTTCTTTAGAACAGCAACATATAATGCCATATAATTTCTTATGCTAAAGTAATAATTCATTCATAAGATAAAGTATGAATCAGAAACTTTATTGAAAACTAGCAAACTGTGATCTTAGTCATTGAAGCAATTGAAATTTATCATAACATCGGAAAGAATCAATTAAAGAGCTTTTCAGCAAGTCCACATACTCAACTATCATTTAGTCTTTCACAGTTGCTAACACTCGCGCGGTACTTATGGGTACAAAGTTTCAATCGGACACAGCGAAAGATAGGGGCTTATAGTTTCGCCTCCCAACCTTTAACCTCAAGGGTAATGTCAACAATAATACTTTATGAAAACCTACATCCGACAGGATATATATATATATGTATAAGGGTAGAAGATAAAAGTAAAATATAGGCCCTTCACAGAGGGAAGCACATGTTGCATGCGCTTTTATGGTTGGATGTATAAAATCTTAGTTCAATAGAATGTCACTTTATATTGCCGCTTGTGATAAGTACCTTTATTATGTAGTCATCGCTTTTATTTCTTCCATATCACAAGTTCGTATAAATCTTATTTTCTTCACACTAATAGATCATACATATTTAGAGAGCAATTTTTATTGCTTGCACCGATGAAAACTTACTTGAAGGATCTTACTCAATCCATAGGTAGGTATGGTGGACTCTCATGGCAAAACTGGGTTTAGGGATGTTTGGAAGCACAAGTAGTATCGCTACTTGGAGCAAATAATTTGGCTAGCATGAGAGGGTAAGGCATGCTCAACATGTTGGATGATCCATGACAATATAACTTCTATTCGGATATAAGAAATCATAACCCATTATTTTGTCTTCCTTGTCCAACATCAACCTTTTAGCATGTCTTATTTTAATGAGTGCTCACAATTACAAAAGATGTCTAAGATAGTATATTTATATGTGAAGCCTCTCTTTATTTATTACTTCCTATTAATTGCAACAATGACCAAAACTATGTTTGTCAACTCACAACAACTTTTTTTCATCATACTCTTTATATGTGAAGTCATTACTCCCCATAAGATCAAAACTACTCTTTATTATATATTTCACAGACTCGATTACATAGATAGAGATTAAGGCAAAACTCAAAGCTAGATCATAGTAAAATTTTATTCTACTAGATCAAGATATAACCAAAAGGATTGAACTAAGACAAGCGATAAAGATAGAGATGTGACGGTGATACGATACCGGGGCACCTCCCCCAACCTTGGCAGTTGCCAAGGGGAGTCCCCATACCCATGTATTTATGTCTCTTTCTTCAGAGGTGGTGATGAAGGAATTGTTGCATTTTTCTTCTCTAGCTTGCGTCCGACGCTAAAATTTTCCTCCCTCCGATCCTCATTCTCGAGCTCGAGTTTCATTATCTTTTTGCATAATGTCACCTTGCTGTCCCGCGAAAAACATGGTGGGATAGATTGGACCTTAGGCAGCTTGACGTTTTGAACTCTACATGCATGTTGCCAGGTTGAGGTAGTGGATCATCCTCTTCGTCGGAGCTTGTCTCCTCCTTCCCCTTTTGATCATAGTCTTCTTCTTCCTCAGTGGTGCAACCATAATCTTCCACATCCCCATATAATCATCCATGTAGCTCTCTCCCTCCGAATCTTGGGACGACATCTTGCTTCAAATCTGCTGCAGAAACAACTCAAAACGAAAACAGAGGATTTTGTCGTGGTACGATGGTCAAAACCTTCGAGAGATTATATAATGAATTTTTACCAACCAAAAGAAGTATTGTGCAAGAAAACGGAGTCCGGAGGGCACACGAGGTGGCCACAAGGACGGGGGCGCGCCCACCTCCCTTGTGGTGGCCTCGTGTCTCTTTCGGACTACTTTTAGTTTTCCTATTTTTTAAATATTCGAAAACAAAGAAAAAATATCATTGGAAATGTTTTATAGTTGGTTTACTTACCGTACCACATACCTATTCCTTTCCGGGGTCTGAAACGTTCTGGAAACTATCCCTTATATACTCCTCTGTGGTTACGATATTAATTACATTGGTCTCAACATTTATGGGAGTACCTAAGATGTAATGTTTGATTCTTTGACCGTTTACCACCTTCAGATTTGTGCCTTCAGCATTGTTGATTTTTATGGCACCGGAACGATAGACCTCCTCGATTATTTAAGGACCTTCCCATTTAGAGAGAAGCTTTCCTACAAAAAAAATCATAAATGAGAGTTGTATAGCAAAACATGATCACCTACATTAAACTCATGCTTTTGTATCCTTCTGTCATGCCATTTTTTAACTTTTTCTTTAAACAACTTGGCATTCTCATAAGCTTGGGTTCTCGATTCATCAAGTGAGCCAATGTCAAATAACCTCTTCTCACCGGCAAGTTTGAAATCATAATTGAGCTCTTTAATAGTCCAATATGCCTTATGTTCTAGCTCAAGAGGTAAGTGACAAGATTTTCCATAAACCATTTTATACGGAGACATACCCATAGGATTCTTATAAGCAGTTCTATAAGCCCGCAAAGTATCATCAAGTTTCTTAGACCAATTCTTTCTAGATCTATTAACAGTCTTTTGAAAGATTAATTTAAGCTCTCTATTACTCAATTCTACTTGACCACTAGACTGAGGATGATATGGAGATGCAATTCTATGGTTGACATCATACTTAAAAATCATTTTACGGAAAGCACCATGAGTAAAATGTGAACCTCCATCAGTCATTAAATATCCAGGGACTCCAAACCTTGGAAAAATGACTTCTTTAAGCATCTTAATAGAAGTGTTATGATCAGCACTACTAGTTGGAATAGATACTACCCACTTAGTAACGTAATCAACAACAACTAAAATATGTGTATACCCGTTAGAGGAAGGAAAAGGTCCCATATAATTAAAACTCCAAACATCAAATGGTTCAATAACAAGTGAATAATTCATAGGCATTTCCTGGCATCTACTCATATTGCCAATTCTCTGGCATTCATCACAAGATAAGACAAACTTACGGGCATCCTTAGAGAGAGTGGGCCAATAGAAACCAGATTGCAATACCTTATGTGCAGTTCTATCTCTAGCGTGGTGTCCTCCATGAGACTCGGAGTGGCACTTGCATAGGATATGTTCCTGTTCATGCTCAGGTACACAACGTCTAATAACACCATCTACTCCTTTATAAAGGTGTGGATCATCCCAAAAGTAATGTCTCAAATCATAGAAAAACCTTTTCTTTTGCTAGTATGTGAAACTAGGTGGTATAAATTTAGCAACAATGTAATTAGCATAATCAGCATACCATGGAGTATTACGAGAAGCATTTATGACATTTAATTGTTCATCAGGAAAGCTATCATCAATAGGTAGTGGGTCATCAAGAACATTTTCTAACCTAGAGAAGTTGTCTGCAACGGGGTTCTCAGCTCCCTTTCTATCGATAATATGGAAATCAAATTCTTGTAACAAGAGAACCCATCTAATAAGTCTAGGTTTAGCATCTTTCTTTTCCATAAGATATTTAATAGTAGCATGATCGGTGTGAACAATTACTTTGGAATCAGCAATATAAGGTTTGAACTTATCACATGCAAATACAACTGCTAAAAATTCTTTTTCAGTGGTAGCATTATTTCTCTAGGCACCGTCTAGAGTTTTACTAGCATACTGAATAACATTTAATTTGTTATCAACACTTTGTCCTAGAACAGCACCAATGGCATAATCACTAGCATCACACATAATTTCAAAGGGTAAGTTCCAATCAGGTGGCTGAACAATAGGAGCAGAAATCAAGGCTTTCTTAAGGATTTCAAATGCTTCTACCCAATCATCATAAAAAACAAAAGGAACATCTTTTTGCAAGAGATTAGTGAGAGGCCTAGAAATTTTAGAGAAGTCTTTAATAAACCTCCTATAGAAACCAGTATGACCAAGGAAACTTCTTATACCTTTGATATCTTTAGGGACGACATCTTTTAAATAGCATCTACTTTAGCTTTATCAACTTCAATACGTCTTGCAGAAATTTTATGCCCCAAGACAATACCTTCATTAACAATAAAGTGGCACTTCTCCCAATTCAATACAAGATTAGTTTCTTCACATCTCTGCAAAACTCGATCAAGGTTGCTTAAGCAATCATCAAAAGAAGTTCCATAAACGGAGAAATCATCCATGAAAACCTGAACAATCTTTTCACAAAAGTGAGAGAATATAGCAGTCATACATCTTTGAAAGGTAGCAGGTGCATTACATAAACCAAAAGGCTTACGTCTATAAGCAAAGGTACCGAAAGGGCAAGTAAAAGTGGTTTTCTCTTGATCATCTTTCGACACAGGTATTTGAGAGAAACCAGAATATCCATCTAGAAAGTTGAAATGTGTATGCCTAGATAATCTTCCTAGCATTTGATCAATAAAAGGTAGGGGGTAATGATCGTTTCTAGTAGCTTTATTTAATTTGCGAAAATCAATTACCATTCTATAACCTGTAACAATTCTTTGTGGAATCAATTCATTCTTATCATTAGCAACAACAACAATACCTCCCTTCTTAGGGACGCAATGTACAGGGCTTACCCGTTGACTATCAACAATAGGATAAATTATACCTGCCTCCAGAAGCTTTAGTATTTCATTTCTTACGACTTCCTTCATCTTGGGATCTAACCATCATTGGTGATCAACAATTGGTTTAGCATCTTTCTCCAATTTAATTTTGTGCTGACATAGAGGGGACTAATGCCCTTAAGATCATCCAGAGTATATCCAGTAGCGGCACGGTGCTTCTTCAGAGTTTTCAATAATTTCTTTTCCTCATGCTCTGAAAGTTTAGCACTAATAATAATAATAGGATATATCTTATTTTCATAAGATAAGCATATTTCAGAGCATTAGGCAATTGTTTAAGCTCAAACACGGGATCACCCTTAGGTGGAGGAGGATCCCCAAGGATTTCAACAAGCAAATTGTGTTTCAAAATACGTCCTTGTTTAAATAATACTTCATCTATTTCCCTTCTTTCATTCATAAACATATCATTTTCATGGTCTAGCAAATATTGTTCTAAAGGATCATTAGGAGGCACACCAATAGAAGCAAGACCAATAATTTCATCCTTACTAGGAAATATTTATCATGGGGTTGTCTATGAAATTTATAGAAATTAAAATCATGAGACATATCCCCTAAACCAATAGTGACAATAACTTTCTCGCAGTCTATCTTAGTATTAACCGTATTCAAGAAAGGTCTACCAAATATAATGGGACAAAAATTATCTTGTGGGGAAGCAAGAACAAGAAAATCAGTAGAATATTTTATATTCCCACACAAGACTTCAACATCTCCAAAAATCCCAATTGGTGATATAGGATCTCTATTGGCAAGCTTAATAGTAACATCAATATCTTCTACCTCAGCAGGTGGAATATCTTTCATAATTTCTTTATATAAGGTCTAAGGAATTGCACTCACACTAGCACCCACATCACATAAGCCATGATAACAATGATCTCCTATTTTAACAGAAACAACAGGCATGTCACCAATAGTTCTATGTCCATCTTTAGTATCAGGTTTGACAATTCTAGCAGCTTCATCATAGAAATAAATAACTTGCCCGTCAATATTATCAACCAAGATATCTTTAACCATAGCACTACTAGGTTCAACATTAATTTGTTTTGGGGGTGTATATGTTCTAGTATAACTCTTACGAACCACAGTTGAAGCTTTAGCATGATCCTTTATTCTTACACGGTAAGGTGGTTTCTCAATATAAGCAGTAGGAAAAATAGGATCAACATTATCAGTAATAGTTTCTTCTTCAACTTTAATAGGTTCTACTACTTTGACTTCAATGGGAGGTTGATATTTAAACCACTTATCCTTAGGGAGATCAACATGAGTAGAAAAAGATTCACAGAAAGAAGCTACTATCTCCTAGTCAAGTCCATATTTAGTGCTAAAATCACGAAAAACATCGGTATCCATAAAAGATTTAACACAATCAAACTTAAGGTTTATACCCGACTATTTAGCTTCATCGAGTTCCCAATCTTCAGAGTTGCGTTTAATTCTTTCCAATAAATCCAAGTTGAATTCAATATCGTTCTTCATATTGGAACGAGTACAAGAAGTATTGAGCACGGATCGATCATTATGAGAAAGCCGCGCATAAATTTTTTGAATAATAATTTATCTTGAGAGCTCATGATTGAGGCATGAATATAACATTGACTTAAGCCTCCCCCAAGCTTGAGTGATACTTCTCCTTCACGAGGCAAAAATTATATATATAATTCAGATCACGATGAACCAGATGCATAGGACAAAACTTCTGATGAAATTCAAATTTCAATCGGTTGTAGTTCCATGATCCAATATCATCCAATAGCCTATACCATGTCAATGCATTTCCCTTGAAATATAAAGGTAAGACCTTCTTCTTGAAAACATCCTCGGGCATACCTGCATGCTTAAATAATCCACAAACTTCATCCACATAGATTAGGTGAATATTAGGATGATGTTTGATCTCCTACATAAGGATTATCTAGCAGTTTCTCTATCATACCCGAAGGAATTTCATAATAAATATTTTCAGTAGGTGCAGTAGCTTGAGGAGAAACTCTTTGCTCTTCCGGTCGAGGTGAAGATACCCCGAACAACCCCCTCAAAGGATTATTGTCCATAGTAACAAGTGACATTAAATTTCAGCACACTATATAAATGTTTCCTTACCAAAGGCGCTTCTCTCCCCAGCAACGGCACCAGAAAAGTGTCTAGATGACCCACAAGTATAGGGGATCTATAGTAGTCTTTTCTATAAGTAAGAGTGTCGAACGCAATGAGGAGCAGAAGGAAATGACAAGTGGTTTCAGCAAGGTATTCTCTATAAGCACTGAAATTATCGGTAACAAATAGTTTTGTGATAAGATAAATCATAATGGGTAACAAGTAAATAAAGTAACTAAAGTGTAGCAAGGTATCCCAATCCTTTTTGTAGCAAAGGACAAGCCTGGACAAACTCTTATATAAAGCAAAGCCCTCCCGAGGACATACGGGAATTACTGTCAAGCTAGTTTGCATCATATATGATTCACGTTTGTTACTTTGATAGTTTGATATGTGCGTGGACCGGTGCTTTGGTGCTAGCCTTCCTTGGACAAGCCTCCCACTTATGATTAATCCTTCTCGCAAGCATCTGCAACTACAAAATAAGAACTAAGGTAAACCTAACCATAGCATGAAACATATGGATCCAAATTAGCCCCTTACGAAGCAATGCATAAACTAGGGTTTAAGCTTGTGTCACTCTAGCAACCATCATCTACTTATTACTTCCCAATGCCTTCCCCTAAGCCAAAATAATGGTGAAGTGTCATGTAGTCGATGTTCACATAACACCACTAGAGGAGAGACAACATACATCTCATCAAAATATCGAACGAATACCAAATTCACACGATTACTTATAATAAGACTTCTCCCATGTCCTCAAGGTCAAACGTAGCTACTCATAAAACATATTTAAGATCAAGATAAGAGGACAATTAATTATCATTAAGGATCTAAAAATATAATCTTCCACCAAATAATACAACTAGCATCAACTACAAGGAGAAATCAACACTACTAGCAACCCACAGGTACCAATCTAAGGTTTTGGGACCAAGATAGAATACAAGAGATGAACTAGGATTTTAGAGGAGATGGTGCTGGTGAAGTTGTTGATGGAGATTGACCCCCTCTCGATGAGAGGATCGATGGTGATGATGATGGTGACGATTTCCCCTTCCCGAAGGGAAGTTTCCCTGACAGAACAGCTCTGCCGGAGCCCTAGATTGGTTCTGCCCAAGTTCCGCGTCGAGACAGTGGCACTTTGTCCCGAAAGCTTCCTTCTGATTTTTCCAGGTCAAAACACACCATATAGCCAAAGATGGGCACCGGAGGCCTGCCAGGGGGCCCACAAGGTCGGGGGCGCGCCAGGGGGTAGGGCGTGCCCTCCATCTTTATGGCTGGCTGGTGGCCCCCTCTGGTTCTTTCTTCGCCCAATATTTTTTATATATTCCAAAAACACGCTCCATGAAGTTTTAGGACTTTTGGAGTTGTGCAGAATAGTTCTCTAATATTTGCTCCTTTTCAAGTCCAGAATTCCAGCTACTGGCATTCTCCCTCTTCATGTAAACCTTATAAATAAGAGAGAAAAGGCATAAGGATCGTGATATAATGTGTAATAACAGCCTATATTGCAATAAATATTGATATAAAAGCATGATGCAAAATAGACGTATCATTCACCACCACAACACCACCACTTCTTAGTAGTCTGTAGGACATATTCTTGTGTGTTTCTATTGCTGCTAACCATGGCAGGATCACAAGCCGATTTGGCTGACTGGAAGAACATGACGAACAAGGCGTTACATGATAAATTTCAGCAAATGATGAGTGGACAAGTGCAAGATGTGCTGAGCAGGTTTGAAGAGGCCATGGAGAGGATCGATGGTATTCAAAAGACGTTCGAAACCAAGCTAGATGACAAGTTTAATGAATTACTCACGCATCTTCCACAACCTCCACCAGCTGCACCTATGGCACCTCTGCAACAACAACAACAACAACACCAACACCACCACCACCACCAACAACAACCACAATGACGACGACGACAACAACAACAATAACAAGAACAAGAACAACAACAACAACAACAACAACAACAACAACAACAACAACAACAACCACAAGGACGACGACAACAACAACAACAACAACAACAACAACAAGGATGACGACGATCACCACCACCACGATGACGACAATAACAATAACAATAACAATAACAATAACAAAAACAACAACAACAACAACAACAACAATGTCGCCTTCCAAATCAAGTGGGACGAGCCATGCGCGTTCCCCTTGAGTCTGACCAAATTTTTGTGCCGCTGCACCTTCTGTTGATGCTTCTGTGGCTCATGGTCCTGCTGCTGCCGAGGAGGAGGAAGATTATGAGGGCTATTATGAGGTTGAGGTTGTTCAAAATTAGAACTACGTGCAACCACCAGCACCGCCACCACCAGGTAGTCCACATGCATATGATCGCAATGGTAGGGCTGCACCACCACCTCAGGTATGTGATCATGAGCATCTTCCTAAACAAAAATTGAATAATCCGTCATCTGAGGGTAGATATATTCCTGATGTGTATCTTACTTGGGATTTAGAAACTGAACAACATTTTACATGTTTACAATATCTCGAGGAGACACGTGTTGCTGCCGCTGTTTGTGCATTCACTAGTTTTGCTTGTGTGTGGTGGTCTGAACATTGTAGATCATATCATGATAATATGCCAACTACTTGGGCTGCTTTAAAAAACACTATGCGTACTCGTTGGGTTCCACCATATTATCAATGTGAATTACTTCAAAAATTGTAGCGTTTAAGACAAGGAAAAAAAATCTGTAGAGGAATATTATCAGGAATTACAAACTGACATGATAGATGTGGTATTGTTGAGGATAATGAAGCTATGCTTGCATGTTTCATGGGTGGGTTAAATAGAGAGATTCAGACCATCTTATAATATAAGGAATATAACAATAACACTCGTTTATTCCATCTTGCTTGCAAAGCTGAACGTGAAGTGCATGATCGACATGCATTGGCGTGAAATAATTTTTCTGCAGGTCAACCTTGATCATGGACACCGTGTACACCATCTACTTCCACTCATCCGGCTGCACCAGCACCTACTTCATCCGTCACCTCTAACCGTGATAAAGGCAAATAGACACCACCACCATCAACGAAGAGTTCACCTTTTGGTCCTGCACAGAGCTCTTCTTCCTCCATGGCATCAACAGGGCCAACACATGATGTTATATGTCGTCGTTGCACCAGCCGTAGTCACTATGTGACCAAATTCCCATCTCAGCGTGTGATGATCGTTACTGAGGATGGTGGGTATAAGTCCACTAGTGATTATAATGAGGAGAATTTGGCTCTTATTGTGAGTGAAAAGCAAGGTGGAGATGGTTCTGAACAAGGGACACAATACATGGCTGCTGAAGACGCTGACAGGCATGAAAGTTTAGTTGCTCAATGTATTTTGAGTGTGCAGGTCACAGAAGCTGAGCAAAATCAAAGGCACAATTTGTTCCATACAAAGGGAGTTGTGAAGGAAATTTTTGTTCGCTTCATCATAGATGGGGGAGTTGCAACAACTTGGCTAGCATGGAAATGGTGGAGAAGCTGTCTCTCACCACAAGACCACATCCGCATCCTTACTACATCCAATGGTTCAACAACATCGGCAAGGTTAAGGTAACACACAATGTTCCTGTGCATTTTATTATAGCAACATATGTTGATTATGTTGATTGTGATGTGGTACCCATGCAAGCATGTTCCCTATTACTTGGTAGACCATGGCAATTCGATAAAAAATTTGTACACCATGGTAGAAACAATTAGTATACTCTTGTTCATAAGGATAAACATATTACTTTGCTTTCTATGTCTCCTGATTCCATCATGAAAGATGATCTTAATAGAGCTAGTACAACAAAACATGAGCAAAATAAGAGTGAAGATCAGATTGTGGCAAAAGAATTTGAGAAACAAATGAAGCCTAATATAAACCATATAGTGTTGGTTCTGAAATTAAATTGAGAAGTGGATGTTTACTTGCCACCAAATCCTTCCCACATGACCTAGAAACCGTCGGGGATATGCCCTCCTAGCACACACACTCGACAAAATGAGGTCGTGTGCGACCAGCGAGCGCTCAAATACGGTTATACATACAGTAGTGCTAAAAATACAATTATACGGTCATAAGTACATCCCACACAGTCAGTCCCCGCTAAACATTTCCGTTCATATGTACATTCCACACAGTCAATCGAAGGAATACATTTTCGTTAGTATATACATCACACGCATTCTTCTATGCCCAAACGTTTGCGATGTGCGCAACATCACAAACAGTCCATAATTTCGAAGCGTGTGTGATAAGGTGACTACCTCAAACATTTAATAAGAAAGAACTATGTGCGACGCTGTTGTTAATCACACACGTTTTTTCTTGGCTGATCTTGTGTGAAGTGGAGATGGATCACACACGTAGTGGATTCTAGAAACGTGTCTGATCTCCATGTCAGGACCCCGATCATAAGTCACACCGATCTAGCATGTAACACATCATATAACTTTGCGGCCTCACACATGGTATTCCCACGGGTGCCACCTTACCTGGCCCGGGACCGTTTGCGCCTTTTTGCTCACGTATATGATAGTGTCGCTAGCATCCATATGACAAAGAACCCGGGCCGACATGACTAGTCATAAACCCAAAGTGGCACTAACTTACAGGGACATGCATACATGACCCAACAACGAACATGTCGGTCATTAGCGAGTGAATCCGGGCTGTAGCAGCTGGGCTAACAGGACTCTGGTAGACACCACGTGACATTTCCACGAAGGGACAGACACAGGAATGAAGAAGGACACATGCCGGCCAGCCTAAGTGTTCTGGAGTAGTAGCAATCTACCATGGCTCAATGGAAGCACTAGGAGACATTTCCCTGTAAGAGAGACTACCAAGGATAAACAACTAGGTTGTCGGATCCCACACATACCAAGCATTCCAAATAATACACACAATATGCTCGATATGTGCAAATACAACATGGCATCACAACAAAACTCTACAACTCAAAGTATTTATTCATTAGGCTCCGAGGAGCCAAGTATTACAAATATGGGTCTCATGAACTGTACAGGCAATCCAGAAGTCCTTTACCGCGGACGCGGCTATTCAAATAGATGACGTTAACCCTGCAGGGGTGTACTTCTTCACACACGCTCTCGCCACTTACCACCATGTACATGTCGTGTATCTCGGCAACCTTCAAGCGAAAGCCTGGTGAGGGAGTCGGCCACGACCTGACTAACCACGCAAGTCTCTAGTCCTGGTTTATCGCCTATTCTGGTTACATCCGCAAGGAGACCCGACCGGGGTGTCGCTCATGGCCCCAAACGATGTGTGCAGGGTTCCCAAGCCCACCTCGACAGATGGATCTACGCTTGGTACACCGTGCCATGATGCCTAGTATGTCCCAAGCCCACCTGTACCGAGTGCCACTTGGTAGACTACTAACACAACCTACAAACACCAGAAACTAGTTGCAACTCCTGGACAGAGATCAGGTTGATTAATAAGTCGAGACGGGCACTTAAGCATTCCAATGCGTGGTAGTAATTGTTCATGGATCAGAAACACAGAACTCAGTTCCTGAGAATGGTTTCAATGAGACAACCCACCATGTACTCCTACATGGCCTCTCACCGCAACCTTTACCAAATCATGTTCACACACTTAGCTCTCAATAGTTCACCACATTCCAATTCATCCCCGATGAATCAGACCCGACTCAACTCTAAGCAGTAGTAGGCATGACAACAAGCATGAATGATTAGGCACATCAAGGCTCAAACAACTCCTACTCATGCTAGTGGGTTTCATCTATTTACTGTGGCAATGACAGGTCATGCAGAGGAAAGGGGTTCAACTACCGCCGCATGTAACAGTTGAATCATTGTTGTCCTAATGTAGTAAAAGAGAGCAGAAGCGAGAGAGTGGGATTGTATCAGAATGAACAAGGGGGTTTTGCTTGCCTGACACTCCTGAAGAAGATATAGTTCTTCATCGATGTCATCGAACTCCACATCGGAACACGTCTATCGAGAGGGAACAACCACCGGCAATAGAGAAAGAACACAATCAATGCAATGCACATCCAAATGAATGACATGTCATATTAAGGTACTGAATTGACCTAGTGCAATAGTTAGTCATATTCATTCAAGTGGAATTCAAACATATAGCAAATTCCAACTCCAAAACTAATTACCATTTATTACATAACCATGAATTGCCCTATTAAGTAAGGTTAACTTGTTTAAACATGGATGAAAATGCCATAGTTAGATTCTTTGGATTTTTTTGATAATTTTTCATATATGAATTATATCATTTGGAGTTACAGATTAATTTCTATGAATTTTTGAAGTTTATACTATTTTCTGGAATTTCCTGGACTATTTTTAATCCAAAAAACTATTAATTGCATCAGCATGACGCCGGTGTGATGTCAGCAAGTCAATAGGAGCCGGTCCAGGTGAAACCTGAACCGTGGGGCCCAATGGTCATTGACTCAAGGCTGGTTAGAGTCACAGACATGTGGGACCGGTCAAGGGCCACGTCAGCAGGGTCAATGCTGACGAGTGGGGCCACTGTGCTTAACTAAGACTAAGCAAGAATTAATCATGTGGTTAATTAGGCTGCAGGGCCCGGCTGTCAGTGTCACTGGGTGTTATTAAGCGGGCCGGTTAGCGGCTAATGAGGTGCCATGTCAGCACGGCCGGGGTTAGGCCGCCGGCGATGGCCAGACGCGGTGGTGGTGCTCGGAATCCGTCCACAGGCCATGGTTCAATGCGTGGTTTGCTCCTACGCGCTCCTGGGAGTGAGCCGTATCGATTGGTGGCGGTTTCCGGGGCTGTGGTGGCCGTGGTTAACGGCGGCGACCATTTTGGCGACGGCCGGAGTTCGGCCGGCAACAGTTTGGGCGACGCTGGGCACGAGAGGAGCCTTGGTTGGTCATGTTTGATAATCCCCAAGTGCAAGGAATCATCATAGCAATTTCCAAAGGTGTAAGTGATAAGTATGGAGTGTCGAACCCACAAGGAGCTAAAGGTAAGATCAATATTCTCTCAAGCCCTATCTGCCACTGATATGACTCTACGTACACCGAACGTTTGCTTCCAACTAGAAACAAGAAATAAAACTACGTTGTGGGTACGAAGTGGATAATTTTGTATGATATCGGAGAGCTAAAATATGAAAGTAGGTGATGTTATCATAAAGTTAGAATATATATTAAGTATTATAAATAACAAGTGTGGAATAATGGTGGATCGGTATGCGGAATTGTCCTAGGCAATTGTTACCAAGACCGGTAATCATTATTGCAGTTTCATATGAGGGAGAGGCATAAGCTAACATACTTTCTCTACTTGGATCATATGCACTTATGATTGGAACTCTAGCAAGCATCCGCAACTACTAAAGATCATTAAGGTAAAACCCAACCATAGCATTAAAGCATCAACTCCTCTTTATCCCATACACAACAACCCCCTTACTCGGGTTTGTGTTTCAGTCATTCAGCAACCCACTATAAGCGAATCATAAACGTATTGCAACACCCTACAACGGAATCCCTCACGCTCGCGCGACACGGAGGGCACCATAGGACATCACCAAAGTAAAACATACAACTCATACCAATCTAGATCATCAATCAACCCAAAGACAAATGATATCTACTCAAAACATCATAGGATGGCAACACATCATTGGATCATAATATGTGGCATAAAGCACCATGTTAACGTAGGGATTTGTTAGGACCCCGATTCTAAGTCACACCGATCTAGCCCGTAACACCTCATATCACTTTGCGGCCTCACGCACGGTATCCCCACGGGTGTCGCCTTACCATGGACTGGGACGGCTTGCGCCTTTTGGTCACGTATATGATAGTGTCGCTAGCATCCATATGACAGAGAACCCAGGCTGACATGGCTAGCCGTGAACCCAAAGTGGCACTAACTTACAGGGACATGACTACATGACCCATCACCGAATGTGTCGATCAACAACGAGTGAATCCCAAGTCATAGCAAGCTACAAGGACTTAAAGTATCACTGCGTGACATTTCCCCGAAGGGACAGACACAGGAATGAAGAAGGACACATGCCAACCAACCTAAGTGCTCCAGAGCAATAGTAACTGGGTTAGCAGGACTCCGGTAAACCGGGCTGTAGCAGACTACCATGGCTCAGTGGAAGCACTAGGTGACATTTCCTGGTAAGAGAGGCTACCAAGGATAAACAACTAGATAGTCAGATCCCTCACATACCAAGCATTTCAATAACATACACAAAATATGCTCGATATGTGCAAATACAACATGGCATCACAACAAAACTCTACGACTCAAAGTATTTATTCATTAGGCTCCGAGCAGCCAGATATTACAAACATGGGTCTTATGACCCAGCATTAAAGTCATACAAGCAACAAGCACATGCAGAAGCTTAACTTGTCTGAGTACAGACAACTACAAATGAAAAAGGCTAAAAAGCCTGGCTATCTACAAGAACCTCCCAAGGGTACAAGATCGTAGCTGAGGTATCAAACTAAACGTCAAAGTCCACGCAGAACTACTAGTGAGACTGAAGTCTCTCTGCAAAAACATAAATTAAGCAAACGTGAGTACAAATGTACCCAGCAAGACTTACATCAGAACTAGCTACATATGCATTAGTATCAACAAAGGGGTGGCGGAGTTTAACTACAGTAAGCCAGCTTTGACTCGGTGGCTATCCTAAACTACGACTCTAAGTAACTCTTTGAGGTGGCGCACATGAGTCCACATATTCACCAAATAAATACACCACTATGGATTCGCTCCCGTCTCCCTACGAGAACGCCATCCATAGCACTCACGCTTATCTTGCGCATTTCAGAGTATCCACTTTCACTTGTCTATGAACTGTACACGCAACCCAGAAGTCCTTTACCGTGGACACGGCTATTCGAATAGATCATTTATAACCCTACAGGGGTGTACTTCTTCACACACGCTCTCGCCACTTACCACAATGTACACATCATGTATCTCGGCAACCTTCAAGCGGAAGCCTGGCTAGGGAGTCGGCCATGACGTGACTAACCACACAAGTCTCTAGTCCAGGTTTATTGCCTATTCAGGTTCCATCCGCGAGGAGATCCGGCCGGGGTTTCGCTCACAGCCCCAAACGATGTGTGCAGGCACTACAAAAAAATACACTTCCGTGATGATACGTGTTTGTCACAGTAGGTCACGTTTTTTATCATGCATGTACATCCATGACAATTTTATGACAGAATCAAGATAGTCATACCTGTGCTGTCATAGAAGTGTTCCATGACATTACCAAAATTATCATCACGGAAGTGTCCACTTCCATGACGATAAATCGCGCGTCACAGAAGTGCTTTCGTCAAGGGTGACCGAAACGTGGCATCCACCGTAACGGAATGCAATTAAGCTATCGGGTCGGGTTTTGGATCCGATAACTAGTTAACAGCCCCGACCAATGGGGATTTTCCATGTGTAAAATCATCATTGGCTGGAGGAGACACGTGTCAGGTCCGCGTTGGCACATGTGTCACTCATCCAATGGGCGAGACGCGCCTATGATATGTTGACACGTGGACCGGCCCATCAAGTTTAAATGGGCCGGCCCAACTGAAGGCCCACAAGATTTTGCGGACCATAATGGGCCGGCCCAGCTAAAGGACCACGAGATTTTGCGGACCATAATGGGATGGCCCAGCTAAAGGCCCACAAGATTTTGCGGGCCATAATGGGCCGGCCCAGGTAAAGGCCCACAAGATTTTTGTGTGCCATAATGGGCCGGCCTAGCTAAAGGCCCACAAGATTCTTGCGGATCATAATGGGCCGGCCCAGCTAAAGGCCCACGAGATTTCGCTGTCATTAATGGGCCGGCCCAACTGTAGGCCCACAAGATTTTGAGGAACCTAGTAGGCCGGCCCATTAACTGGCTGCCATGTTTTGGGCCAAATGCCGGCTGTTGGTGTCAAAACCGGCGGATCTCGGGTAGGGGGTCCCGAACTGTGCGTCTAGGCCGGATGGTAATAGGAGGCAGGGGACACAATGTTTTACCCAGGTTCGGGCCCTCTTGATGGAGGTAAAACCCTACGTCCTGCTTGATTAATATTGATGATATGGGTAGTACAAGAGTAGATCTACCACGAGATCAGAGAGGCTAAACCCTAGAAGCTAGCCTATGGTGTGATTGTTGTGTCCTACGGACTAAAACCCTCCGGTTTATATAGACGCCAGAGAGGGTTAGGGTTACACAAGGTCGGTTACAAAGGAGGAGATATCCATATCCGTACTGGCTAGCTTGCCTTCCACGCCAAGTAGAGTCCCATCCGGACATGAGACGAAGTCTTCAATCTTGTATCTTCATAGTCAAACAGTCCAACCAAAGGATATAGTCCGGCTGTCCGGAGACCCCCTAATCCAGGACTCCCTCAGTAGCCCCTGAACTAGGCTTCAATGACGATGAGTCCGGCGCGCAATATTGTCTTCGGCATTGCAAGGCGGGTTCCTCCTCCGAATACACCACGGAAGAATTTGAATACCAGGATAGTGTCCGACCCTGCAAAATAAGTTCCACATACCACCGTAGAGAGAATAATATTTTCGCGAATCTAATTTGCTGACTCGTTTAGCAGCATGACGTTATGTCATGGCCCGGTGATTATTCGAACCGTTTCCTTTAACTAGCCCCACACATAATGCGAGGCAGTTTTTTGACACGCCTTGTCAAAGCAGAGATCGTGTCCCCTTATTACGGGATCTCATTAATACGAGAGTGGGTAACCCAAGCGCGCCATCGATTACGACGCTTGGGGGATAAGCGAGTTTTACCAGGCTAGTGGGGGCGCATAGTTTCGTCCGCCCATATAAAGGGATAAGGATTCACCTTTTCATCCATGCCTTCTTCCTCCTTTGCTCATCCATTTTCGCACACTCGAGCTCTAGCGCCCAAGTCCGCACTTCCCACCTCAACCTTCCCCCACCATGTCTGGAGTGGGAGGCAGGTGGATGGTCTCCTCCGTCACGGAGGGAGACATCAAGAAGCTGAGGAGAGCCGGATACCTGCTCGACGACATCACGCACCGGCTCCCAGATGAGGGGCAGCTCATCCCCACCCCCGGGCCCCATGAGTGGATAGTGTTCCTTACCCATTTCCTCCGCGGACTGGGATTCCCTCTCCACCCATTTGTCCGGGGGCTCATGTTCTACTACGGCCTGGATTTCCATGATCTGGCCCCGAATTTCATCCTCAATATCTCGGGGTTTATCGTCATGTGTGAGGCCTTCCTCCGCATCAAGCCCCACTTTGGCTTATGGTTGAAGACCTTCAACGTCAAGCACAGGAGGAGTGCGGAGGCGCCATGGTGGGCAAGATGCCCAATGTTACATGGCTCGAGGGCTCCTTTGTGGAAACCATAAAGGGGTGGCAATCGGGGTGGTTCTACATCACCGAGCCGCGTGACCTTGCATGGGCAGCGGCCCCGAGTTCGGATCTGGCATCCCCATGCGGCTCACCTCCTGGAAAGAGAAGGGCCTGTCCTGAGGTAGTTCGGGAGAGCTGACCGGACTCCAAACATGTATTCAAAACATGGTGAACAAGAAGCTCAAACTTGTCAACGTAGTCCAGGTCATGCTCCACCGCCGAATCCTCCCGTGCCAGCAACGGGACTTCAACTTGTGGGAGTTCGACCCGGCGCATCACCGAACTCTGAACAGGCTCTTCGACACAACTCACGAAGATGCCTGGAGGGTGCTGTTCGAAAGTGCCGAGGTCCCTCCTCCCATTACTGAGGATCGCGGATTCAGCGCGAAGCGCCAAGCCAGTGCGGTAAGCTGCATTACCTTTCACAGGATACTTATATTTTATAGATTGACTCCATGCGGGATCTAAACTCCCGTACTTTTGACAGGACTGGTAGGAGACGGCCAGACAGATCGACTGTTCAGCTCCTTTGCCCGAAGGCCCAGCGGACACTCTTCTGGCGAAGATGCTGACTCCGGCTCCTTATACTATGCCAGAGAAGACCAAGAAGGCCAAGGGAACCCGAAAGAGTTCCTGATGCCAGTCATCGTCGGATTCATCGTCCGGTGACTCCGCGGCGCACTCCTCCCCCGAAGATGAGGAAGAAGAAGAAGATGCTCCCCCTCCAGCTGGGGGAGATAAGAGAAGGAAGGCCGCCCCAACTAGGGGGGCTGAAGGGTCCAAGAAGGGAAGGACTCTCCTTCTGGACAGTTCCACCGCCGTCGACGAAGGTGAAGACGAGTGGTTGCCCAGGGCCAAAGCCCCTGGGAGATCGTAAGTATTCGGATACCAGAGTAACTCATTGCATTCCTTTGTTGCACTGCTTTCCCTAACGCCGAACATAATTATGCAGGCCACCACGAGCTAGTATCGATGTATCATCGGACGGCTCCCTGGGCTCATCGGACATGGATAGCGATCCAGTCCCGACCGCCACCTCCCCTCATCCTGCTGACGACGCCGAGGTGCTGTCTCAAGAGGCACCGGGTCGAGGGGAGACAGTCCTAGAGGCACCTCAAGGCGACCTTCCGGACTCTGGAAGCCGAGGGGACGGGGCCCCTGAGAGCTCCGAGTTCGGCCCTCAGCCGAACACCACGCCAGAACCTCCAGTGGTTCCGGGCTCGGGCAGGCGGCCTCCTTCCAAGAGGGGCAAGACGCCTATGCCGGTGACCTCTGTCCATCCAGAGGCGCCGGACAATCTGCTGGAAGTGCTTCGCAGCGCTTCCATCGACGAGGAGCATCGTACTATTATGAGTGTGGTGGTCCAGAAGGTTCAGTCTGCCAAGAGCGGATTAGCTAAAGCCTGTGCCAGCCTTCTAACATGCTTTGAGGTAAGTGTTTTTTAGAATATAGGAAAAATATTATCGCATAGACAGTATCCCCTGATGCTTTGTTCGGTGTTCACAAAGAAAAGCTGAACAGAGGATTAAATAATATCGCAGGAGTCTAATATAAGTATGTCAATATGCGTATGCAGGCCTCGCTGCTGGCGTCCGCCGCACTGACTGCGGAGGTTGCCGTACTGAAGCAGGATCTCGAGGGGTCCAAGAAAGAGCTCGGCCTTGCCAACAGGCAGCTCGAGGAGAACAAGGGTAAGTAATACCCTGTCTATAGATATGTATATAAAAAACGTGATTGCAAAATGATAGGATCATCGTATATCTGCTAGGGGCCACGACCGAGGTGGCGACCCTGAAGCAAGCGCTAACCAAGGTTGAAAAAGAGCGGCCAAGGAGCGCACCGAGCGAGAAAAGCAAGAGGCTCGGGTGGGCGAGGTGCAGCAAGAGCTCCAGGCTCTTGTGACGAAGCACGAGGCGTTGGAGCTTGACTCAAAGACGCGAGAGTCTGAGCTTGCTACGGCCCTCGAGAGCGCGAAGAGTGCCAAGGCCCAAGCCCGAAAGGCCCTCCAGGAGATCGACACAATGAAGAAGATAGCGGCGGGTAAGGCATTCTATATGCAGAGCAAAGCATGTAAAAATAAATTACCGATTACTTACCCGAATTCGGAGCTCTCCAGGAGCATTCGCAGATTTGCCCCGCAGCGTGTCGGATGCCGCACTGTTTTACTAGGTCGAGGAGGGAAGCTCAATGGAGAAGCTGTTCTGGTCTCAGTAGACTGGGACCAAACACCCGATGCCTATGAGCAACCAGCTAAAGCAGCTGGTCGAGCTGCACAAGGCGGCCGAACAGGCCATTAAGGGCCTTATAGTCCGGCTGTGGCCTGGCGACGCCCTTCCGAACAACTACTTCGGCCTGGTGAGGCGGCTTGTGGATGCCTGCCCACGGCTGGAGGTCGTCAAGCGGTCCGTCTGCGTCAAAGGTGCACGCCGGGCTTTCGCCCATGTGAAGGTGCAGTGGGCCAAGCTAGACGCTGTGAAGCTGATCAAGGAAGGGCCGCCGCAGGGCAAGGAGCATCGCACCCCCGAAATTTATTATGAGGGTGTCCTGAAGGGTGCCCGTCTTGTAGCGGACGAATGTTCCAAGGATGCAATATTTGAGTAAACTTGCTCGTGTGATCCTGTATGATGAAAACTTGTTTCATATGCGCTATGCAAGGCTTGTGTGAATTTAAAATATTACCTTCTGTTTGGCTGTTTATCCAATCTGTGAGATGGCTAGTCCTCGGCTTCTGCCCCCATGCCACGAGTACTGGGGTGTTTGGGATAGACCTGAGCACTCTTGTTCCCATGTTTGGGTCCTTCGAGGGAGGTGCTCAGCACAACGAACAAGGAAACCGGACTAATAATGCTTTATCGCTCTCACTTAGCCATAGAATTCTATAATTTTAAATTTTGGCGAAGCCCCTGGTATTCGGAAGGCCGAATTCGGGGCGCGATACACGCCTTTAAGCCGGACAAGGCCGGCCCCTCGCCCTAAGCGGCATAAGTCTTTAGGGACTCGAAAACCTCGCCGAACAGCGACCAGTCTCTCGCCTTATCATGACAGTCAGTTTTAGCTTTCTCTACTGAGGTGCTCAGCCCGGCAGAACCGGGGCACAATCATAGTAGTTCTCCTAGCGCTACCTTAGCCGATAGGGCGGAACGTAAGGTAGCAAAACATAGGAGCCGGGCAAACCCAACATTTGAGCAAAGACATGATTCAGAGCTGATGCATATAATGCTATAAGTTTGGGGTGCCGCACTTGTGAAAGTGTTCAGACTTTTCACACCATATTGTGGGGTACGTAAGCCCCTGGTGTATTGGCCGTACCAAAGTGTACGGTTGCAAGGAATCGTTAATGAACACACACACACACACACACACACATATATAACAAGAATGCAGTAATAGTCGTGATGTTATGCATTGTTTATTCAAAAAGGTGTGTTAAAGAAGAATGATACAGATAGTGCGATAAGCAAAGAGTGGGACTATGTCCCTTCCAAGGGCAAGCTGAGGAATAGTATTAAATCAAATATTTCGCTCGGTATTGTAATCCACCTGGGAATTCCGTGGTGTGACGTAGCTTTCTGCCCCCTTGGTTGCTGCATCATGTGTTCAGCAATAGTGTTGCCGGACAGGGTTTCGAGAGATTAAGGTCCTGAAAAAAAGAGAAAAATAACCAAACAGGAAGCCCCTAGTGTGGTTTAAGCCGCGTCTTGGGGCGTGCCGCAGTGTGCCCCCCTCCCCACCTGTGCCCATGGTATTTTTAATGCGTAATTATGTACGCGTGGCATGAGCTTTGCCGTTTGGCTGGGACTGGGGTGGGGGCCGCATTGCTACGTGAGCTCAAATCGCGCCAGGCGGTCTATTTGCCGATTGCTCCGAGCGCGCTTGAAGGTGTCCGGGTCTTGAAACGCCGAACTGGTGGATTGCCTTGAGAGGCTGTTTTGCGCTTCTGCTGCGAGGGCCGCAGTGTGCTCCTCTGTTCGGAGAGAGCGCTCTGTGCTTCCATTGACTGTAATAACCCCGCGAAGTCCTGGCATCTTGAGCTTGAGGTATGCATAATGCGGTACCGCATTGAATCTCGCAAATGCGGTTCGCCCAAGCAGTGCCTGATAACCACTGCGGAACGGGACTATATCAAAGATTAACTCTTCGCTTCGGAAGTTATCCGGGGATCCGAAGACCACTTCCAGTGTGATTGAGCCTGTACAGTGGACCTCTACGCCTGGAATGACGCCCTTAAAGGTCGTTTTTGTGGGTTTGATCCTTGAGGGGTCTATACCCATTTTGCGCACTGTATCTTGATAAAGCAGGTTCAGGCTGCTGCTGCCATCCATAAGGACTCGAGTGAGGTGAAATCCGTCAATGATTGGGTCCAGAACCAGTGCGGTGAATCCGCCATGATGGATACTAGTGGGATGGTCCCTGCGACCGAAAGTGATCGGATAGGAGGACCACGGGTTGAATTTTGGGGCGACTGGCTCCAACGCATATACGTCCCTGAGCGCACGCTTCCGCTCCCTCTTGGGGATGTGGGTTGCGTATATCATGTTCACCGTCCACACTTGTGGGGGAAACCTCTTCTCTCCTCCAGTGTGTGGCTGCCGGGGCTCCTCCTCGTCATCGCTATGTGGCCCCTTGTCCTTGTTTTCGGCAATTAACTTGCCGGCCTGCTTGAACACCCAACAATCCCTGTTGGTGTGATTGGCTGGCTTTTCTGGGGTGCCGTGTATTTGACATGAGCGATCGAGTATACGGTCCAAGCTGGACAGTCCCGGCGTACTTTGTTTGAATGGCTTTTTCCGGTGACCGGGTTTAGGGCCTTTGAATCCGGCATTGACTGCCGTATCCTCGTTATTATCGCTGTTAATGCGGCGCTTATGTTTGTTGCGACGTGACCTGCTATTGCCGTCCTTGGAATCCGAAGTACCATGGTTCTTTGATATGTTATTACTCTGAGACAGCCAGCTGTCTTCTCCCGCACAAAAGCGGGTCATGAGTGTCGTGAGGGCTGCCATACATTTCGGCTTTTCCTGACCAAGGTGCCGGGCTAGCCATTCATCGCGGATGTTGTGTTTGAAGGCCGCTAGGGCCTCTGCATCCGGACGGTCGACAATTTGATTTTTCTTTGTTAGGAACCGAGTCCAGAATTGCCTGGCTGATTCTTCTGGCTGCTGAATTATGTGGCTCAAGTCATCGGCATCTGGTGGCCGCACATAAGTGCCCTAAAAGTTGTCGAGGAATGCGGCTTCCAGATCTTCCCAACAGCTGATGGACTCAGCTGGCAAGATGTTAAGCCAATGCCGCGCTGGTCCCTTGAGCTTTAGTGGGAGGTATTTGATGGCGTATATGTCGTCACCACGGGCCATGTGGATGTGGAGGAGGAAATCCTCGATCCATACTGAGGGATCTTTTGTGACATCGTATGATTCAATATTTACTGGTTTGAAACCTTCTGGGATTTGATGATCCATTACTTTGTCTGTGAAGCATAAGGGGTGTGCAGCACCTCTGTATTGGGCTATATCACGACGCAGCTCGAATGGGTCTTGCCCGCTGTGCTCGGCCCGGCCGGATTTGCTTTTACTGTATCTGGCGTGACGTTTATCGTCTCGCAGAGTGGCGCGCCCTCGTGATCCATAGATCGATCTTGCATGCTTTGCTTTGTCCTCCAATATGTCTTGCAGGTCTGGCGTATCTCCCCATGCCTTTTTATTTGAATGGCGTCGGGGTGGAGGCTGAGTTTTTGGCTGGAATGCCTCTCTATCGCGGCCACGAGGTGGCCGATCAGCCGTATCATACGCTTCTTCCTCAAGTCGAGGTAGCAACCTGCACTTTGGGTAACTATTGGAGGGGCGCTCGAGTTTATATTCCTCGGCCGCGAGGACTTCAGTCCATCTGTCAGCTAGCAGATCCTGATCAGCTTGAAGCTGCTGCTGCTTTTTCTTAGGGCTATTTGTCGTGGCTATAAGCCGGCGTTTGAAGCGCTCTTGTTCGACGGGATCCTCTGGCACAGCGACTTCGTCGTCGCCGATGCTTGACTCGTCTTCGGAGGGGGGCATGTAATTATCATCCTCCTCTTCTCCATCTGCCGCTCTCTTAGGAGGGCTGGCTCCTCCATTCTCCTTTTCTAAATCTTGCTAGAGGGGATTGTTGTTGTCTTTGGCACTATCTGGAGTATTATTATCTCCTGTGCCAGTATCACCACTTTTTCTTTGTCGGAACTTAGAGCGGCGCCGCTGACGTCGGCGCTTGGGTTGCTTCTTGGAGGGGTCATCCTCCGCTATCTCGTCGCCATTGCCTTCTTCGGGTGTATCCACCATGTATATATCGTATGATGAGGTGGCTATCCAGTGCCCTGTGGGCGGTGGTTCCTGTTCGCCTCCCGCATCGTCGTCCATACCGTCGATGTCTTCGGAGTCGAGGTCGAGCATGTCGGTTAAGTCATCGACAATGGCTACTAAGTGGGTGGTGGGTGGGCCTCGAATTTCTTCGTCATCCGCATCCCAGTCCTGCCGGACATAGTTCGGCCAGGATCCTCCTGACAAGGAAAGAGACCTTAATGAGTTCAATATGTCGCCAAAGGGCGAGTGCTGAAAAATATCCGCGGAGGTAAACTCCATGATCGGCGCCCAATTGGATTCGATAGGAACGGTGCAGGCGGTTCGGAGTCCGTAGCCGGAGAAGGATCCGGCAGTTTAACAGCACGGCTCTCGTGCAAGGTAAGGTCGATGTTTGGCTCGATTGCCGCTGAGGGTAAGGCCTCTGTGGCGGGGTCCATCCACCCGTCCGCGGAAGGCGCACCTGGCTCCGAATTGAGCATCAGAGCGGCTGCTTGTGCGATCTCTTGAACACTATCTGATGGTAGCGCTAAGCTGTACTCATCGTGACCGCGTGACGCACAAGGCAGAGGCTCGAATCCGTCGAAGATCAAGTCTCCACGGATATCGGCCGTGTATTTTAAGCTTCCAAACCCGACTTGGTGTCCAGGGGCGTAACTTTCAATCTGCTCTAGATGGCCAAGCGAATTGGCTCGCAGTGCAAAGCCGCCGAATACGAAGATCTGTCCGGGGAGAAAAGTCTCACCCTAGACTACATCGCCATCGATGATAGTAGGAGCCATCAAGCCTAACGACGACGACACAGAGGAACACTCAATGAAAGCACCAATGTCGGTGTCAAAACCAGCGGATCTCGGGTAGGGGGTCCCGAACTGCGCGTCTAGGCCGGATGGTAACAGGAGGCAGGGGACACAATGTTTTACCCAGGTTCGGGCCCTCTTGATGGAGGTAAAACCCTACGTCCTGCTTGATTAATATTGATGATATGGGTAGTACAAGAGTAGATCTACCACGAGATCAGAGAGGCTAAACCCTAGAAGCTAGCCTATGGTAAGATTGTTGTTGTAGTTGTTGTGTCCTACGGACTAAAATCCTCCGGTTTATATAGACACCGGAGAGGGTTAGGGTTACACAAGGTCGGTTACAAAGGAGGAGATATCAATATCCGTACTGGCTAGCTTGCCTTCCACGCCAAGTAGAGTCCCATCCGGACACGAGACGAAGTCTTCAATCTTGTATCTTCATAGTCTAACAGTCCGGCCAAAGGATATAGTCCGGCTGTCCGGAGACCCCCTAATCCAGGACTCCCTCACCGGCCCATATTTGATCCGGTCCATTAATGGCCTGCCACGCTCTGGGCCTAATAGTGGCCCATATGAGATCCGGCCCATTAAAATCCTAACACGTTCTGTGCCAAATTACGGCCCAGATCAGGTCCGACCCTTTAAGAGGCTTTGGGCTCAATTATGGCCCATATCAGATTCGGCCCGTCAACTAGACACTATGCTTTTGGGCCCACTTGCTAAAGTCCCACTTAGTAATTCGGCCTGATATTAGTTTTGTCCTGTTAAGGGCCCGTTTAACATTTAAGCCTGTTAAAAGCCCATCATATAGTTGGGCCTAACTACAGCCCGGTTCGCATCCGGCCTGCTCGCAGCCGATATCTGATTGGGCCAAACAAGGACCGAGACAATTTTGGCCTGTTAAAAGCCTGTGATTTGATTCGCACAATCATGGGCCGGGGTTCATTTCGGGCTGCTGCCGGCCCATGAGCTGTTCGGCATGTTTCAGGCCCAACCTACATCGTGATTGCATGATGGGCCGATTATGTACCATAATTTTATGGTTTGGCCGGTTTACTGCGGAGACAGGATATATATACAGTAAAATAACTGCAGCATCGTGAATAATAAAAAACCTAAACTATACAATAAAGAAATCACGGCATATTTCATCCACTAGGCATCAAAGTTCTCCACTATGATAATAAAGCACAAGCAGACATCAGATTACATACACTGGGCATCAAAGATCGCCACCAGTGCAAATAAACACGCTGACAAAATAATATACAAAACTGACAGCACTTCAATAGATTTCAAGAAAGGTTAGCCCTGCTGGGGAGCTGCATCGCAAGCAACGGAGCAAGATGATGAGACTGTGCTTGTTCAACACTTATATCTTCCTCATAAACAAGCAGACAGATGACATGTTTTGCACATAAAAGTATCAGTGCTGACAATTCATCACATTTCTTACTGACGAATAAAGTGACACAGTTTAAAATTGCATTAACACAATATGGTATTGTTCAGGTCAAGACATGGCAGGAAATGAAATTGTGAAGGAGTTGGCAGCTTCACGACACCACTGGATTACAGATCAAGAACTCATAAGTATCAATGGTTAGTGTGCTGTTAATTTATACCATTTCAGATTGGCAAATAAAGAGACGGTTTAAATAATAGTAGAATGATATGACATTGTTCATAGTTAAGACATTGCAGAATATGACATTGTGCTGTAGTGGGTAGGTTCACCACACCACTGGATTACGGATGAAGAACAGAAGCATACATGCAATGCAAAAGAAGATCACTTGCTCTGTATAGTTTAATTTACATGGTATGAAGAAGGAACTTGGTTTTACAACTGAAAACTTAAATTGAGAAAGGACAAACTTTTGTTTATGAACTACATAATAAACTTTAAACAAGCAATTTGATGCAAACACCAAAAATAAACAGCTGTTGCAGTCATGCCTAACCAAATATATACAACAAAGTTTGAAGGCTTGAGATGGACAAACTTACATTATTGGTGAAGACAGGCTCTATAAAGGCCTTCTCCA
The DNA here is from genome assembly GCF_003073215.2 of Triticum urartu. Classification (NCBI taxonomy): domain Eukaryota; kingdom Viridiplantae; phylum Streptophyta; class Magnoliopsida; order Poales; family Poaceae; genus Triticum; species Triticum urartu. The sequence goes on along the minus strand of NC_053023.1, from coordinate 662,548,868 downwards.
TGCTGATGGGTGGGGGGGCAATTCAAGAAGTTTACCACAGAATCTTCTTCAAAAGCATTGCCTTTATTCTACATTTTGTTAAGAGTAAATATAGATGTGATAATATATGAAAAAATGGAGAATATTTAAGATAAGATGAAGAGTGATGCTACATAACCAAGTAGCTATAAATGTAAGTGCAGCGATACAGGCAAAAGTGTATCATGCATACTGCTGTCACATAATGAACCAGGCATGTATGCAAGTACAGTGATACAGGACAACAGGTACTAACAAGAGCAAATCAGCTGGCAGCATATTTGCGATATCCCATCGTTCTTGTCAAACCGGAATTCTTCTTCGAGCAGATTTCCTGCAAAAAATATCCGTAAGGCACATGCGGAAAAGTAGAAGTTCAAATTGTCATGTGATTTCATAGACAGTACCTCATCCTGGGAACGAGACCAGTGCATAACAAGGTTTTTCCATTCAATGCCTTCTAAATTTAGCACAAGAGACTTCACCGGAAATTCGTTTATAGACTTGCCATCAAAGTGTGATTTCCTCAGGTATCACCGATACTGCTGCAATGCTTCCTTGAAAAGCACAAGCAAGCTTTGCTCGTCATGACTATCCAGATTGAGCCTCGCCTAGTTACAACAATGTAATGTAAATCATTGATGTGTTCAATCAGCAGAGAAAACAGGAAAATAATAACCATGAATAATAGCACTTACATGTAAGTTGGACAGGAAGATGTGAAAATGGTGTTTGTCTTCACAATAATCTTCCCATGATGGGAATATATGCACGTAGTACCTAACAACATTGAAAGCATTGTCTTTTAAACTGGGAATAAATGGAATGGGGTTCCAATCTGCAGGAATTTGCCGTCTCTGCAGTTGGGATAGGTATTCGGTCGGTGGACTTGCTGTACTTTTTGCTGGAGTGGGATTTTTGTGTGGTACAGCTGGTGCTATGGCAAATGAAATCGGTATACCTTTTGCTGGAGTGCAGGTCCTGTGTGGTGGGACTAGTGGTGTGGCCAGTGAAGTATGGGTACAGTCTACTGGAGTCGGTCCTACATTTTGTGTCACTGGTTGTACAGCCAATATAAGTGGGGTGCTGTCTGATTTCTCTGGCACTACCACGTTTTTCAAGGACTTTGCTGGTGCTCCTTCAGGTTCGGCAATCACCCTCCTCCTTTTTGATGTCTGATGCACAAGAACAACATTTGAGTGAAAAAACATGGTATGATGACAGATGGAATATGTATTGATAATGGATGGGCATGGCATCTCGACATATATGATGAGTAAACTAATCAGATGGCGGTGCAACAAAGTAGAAGAAATGCAAGACAACATATGCAAGATACCCGCAATCAATAAAACATTGCCAAATTAGAACATGCACCTTGATGGGTGAACAGGACAGGCCATCTGCCTTTGACTCCTCGAGGTTAGAATAGTCATTAGGATCATATTCTGAACAAGAATCAACAGGTGGGGAGCATATGAGTTTCATTGCATCCATAATGGCACTCAATGCCTTGGTGCCAATTTTGTAAGTCATTGCAGTGTTTAGCTTTAAGACTGGACTGCTCCTAGTGCGACACAAAGGAGCTACACAGATCATAGTGTAGATATAACGGGAAAACCTTAAGCATCAGAGTAAAATCAGCAAAGTGGAACTTGCTGGAATATATGTGCTAGTATTGCCGGTATGGCTAGAAAGGCTTCGGATACCAGCTCTCTTCAAGTGAAGGTGTGGTACTGTTAATATCAGTGTAACTCTCAAAGGCGACATAGCTCCCCGCATTTCCTTGCTATTCTTATAGGATTCAAGTGGGCAGGCCACTACAAATCCTATTCCTATGTTTACAAGATCCTACGAATTAAAGAGGCTCAAAGTGTCCATCACAACCGTCCATATAGACCTCTACACTGCAAATGTCCCTGCTCATCTTCAGTACAAGGAACATACTGTACTACTATCATACTCCCTCCGTTCCAAAATATAAGTCTTGGTAGAGATTTCCACTATGTATCACATACAGATGTATCCAGATACATTTTAGAGTGTAGATTCACTCATTTTGCTCCATATGTAGTCCATGGTGGAATCTATACAAAGACTTGTATTTAGGAACGGAGAGAGTACATATTAAAGAAGAACGGAAGAGGAACATGGTAAAGAAGAGCAAGCAGATTTTGGATAATAAAATGTTGGTTGCGTAGTGCCCACACATGATGAACCAGAGTGCATTAAGAATGCAACTCCCAGCTGTCTCTCGACCATTTCAGGCGGTTGGATGAAGATCCTACGTCTCCTAACCCTTCGTCTTCCTCGTCTTTGATTCTTCCCATACAGAACACCGCACGGGCCACCGGCCGGACCACCGGCCCCCAGCGCCTGTGTTCCTCCGCCACCCCCACCCCCACCCCCGCCCCAACCCCCACCCGCGTCGAGTTTTCTTCGTTCGGCGACGCCCCACAACCACCCGAGCCCCTTCGATCGCACCGGCGAACTCTGGCGAGCTCTGAAAAATCGACTGACCCAATTTTGAAATTTAGTCTACTGTGATTTAACTAGTGTGGAATATAAAAGGGGAAAACCATAAGCATTGGGAGTATAGTGTTGAGCATGCCATGGCGGATCTGAAGGTGCAAACCGGACAAAGGCAACTTTGCAATGAAGACAAGAAATCAGAGTAAAGTAGTGGCGATCTATTTTCTTGCTGCGATAAATAAGTTGAGCAGATATGAAAGAGTACCGCCTCTGGTGCGGTGCCATGTACGCATCAGCTGAGAATTTGACGGTGCTGCGGTAGCGAGGGCTGTCGGCGGCGTGGAAGCAGATCTAGGAGGGTAGACGGTGGCGGCGGGTCACGGTGGATGAGGGGGTCGTAGGAGCGGCACCGACAAGGTGGACGACGGCGGGGATGAAGCGAGAGGACGGGATGCAAGGATCCCGGTCCGAAGCCGTGGATGAGAGAGGTCGATCTCTTGTAATGGACGGCGGCATCGGGGTATCAGCTCCAGCATGGTGGAGGAGGACGGCGGTGGATGGGGTGGCGGACGGCGGCGGACGGACGAGGGTGGGGTGGAGAGGGTGTTTTGGCATCCATGGAGTATGAATGGGGAAAAGGGAGGTAGAGAGGAATGGGGAACCATGTATTCAGGGAGCACTTGTCTCAAATGCGAGGAAATTTACAAACTTAGCCCCCGTTTCAAATTTCTACTACATCACAACAACATTAGTCTGTTGGGGATAGGACGGTAATCTCGCATACATCGAATATTTGCCGACGAGAGTTTGTTTTTGGCGCCCACCGTGTATGAATATGAATCGGGGAGGGAGTCAATTTCGGCCGAGGACACACTGTGTTTTGGCGCCCATCGTGTATGAATCCGGGTGAGAGGCGGTTACGTCACGTTTGGGTGAAATTACGAACCTACCCCTATCAAAACCTATAGAAATCCAGCAGATAGGCTTTGCGTGGCAGGGATAGGCAGTAGTGATTTCCATCTCGCAGATTTTGGTTTCGGGCGGTTACTGCGACTTTCCCCGCTTCGTTCAAATTTTGCAGAGTGCACGTTTACCGTGCCAACTCAATTCGAATCCCATTTGTATTCAATTTTTTTCGGGCAGGATCCATTTTCAATTGGAATTACATTCTATATACATCATTTTTTATATATACTTTCAAAAGCACAACAAAGAATTCTTCTCCTTTATATGTATAATATGTTTTACAAATACAATGATCTCGAAATCTTAAGTTTGAATTCGATTTTTTTAACCAAATTATGTTCTACTAAAATGTATGGATCAGTAATATCTACATATTAAATAACATAGATGTGCGTGAATTCATATGAGTATGCATGTTTGGTAGATCAATTTTGGTTTGAATATGGATTACATGTATCATCATCTTGAATTCAAATATTTGAATCCCTTTTTTGTTCACTCCTTTCACACCCATCTCTCTCGCATGCATGCTCCTTCAGGTAGCTATCACTCTCTTTTCTCCAGCTCACCCGCACGCTCACTTCATGTTTGTCCTATCCTCGCAAACATGGTCTCTCGACGTCTCCCTTGAGAAGTGTCACACTCTCCCTATCATTATACATTACACGGTTTTCATTATCTCTCACGTCTCCACTGTTCTCTGGTATCACTTGGTACCTAAGCTTTCTTTTTCACCGCCACACACACAGTCGCCACTCTTCTTTCACTTTGTCTTTCTCTCTATGGGATTCTCTCGCACACCCTATATGTCTCTACATATGACTCGTACCACTAAAATTACTCTCTCTCTCTCTCCTGTAGACACAACATTTGTTGCGGTCTCCTTTTCATCTCCATCCCAGACTGACATTATTCATTTATTTACCGATCAGACAACCCCGACTACCGTCTCTTCTCTCTCTCTCACAGACACACACACACACACAACTCCTGCTTCCACTCCCCTTCCCGACTATCGTCTCTCTCACACACACACAAAACTCTCGCTTTCGCACCCCGACTCGTATTTCTATCACAAACATTTATCGACTAGCTAGCCTCTAGATAGGTTTATACACCCGCACACTCGTGCTTCCACCATCGCATACATGTCTCTCTCCCGCTCCTTGTATCTATGTAGATTTTTCTTCCCTTCTTGAGACACGCCCTCTCGATCGTGCACACACACACTATCGCCTCATTTTAAGCTGATACCTATCGCACACACACTCCTTGTGTCTTTGTCACACATGCACTCTGTCCTCCTCCACTCTCCCTCTCTCTCACACACACAGGGCTTTTTGCAACAACTAGCTAGATGACCATGTGTTGCACGGAACATCAAGATGCATTTGTATGAGTAGTTTATCTTGTGGGGGAAAAGCATGAACGAGGGAAGGCCTTATTTACAAATGTGGAGAGGGGTGTGGGTATCTTTTTGCAAAATTGCCATAGTTTCCTTCCTATCCGTCAGATATAGATCGGACGGCCTATATTGCAGGATGGCAGGCACATGATCATCACCGACAATGCTTTTTATAAGAGTAGGGATAAAAAATAGAGTTGGTGATGATGGTGGGCTTGCCATCTTGCAATGTAGGTCGTCCAATTTATATCTGACAGATAGGAAGGAAAATACGGCAATTTACCCGCACTCTTCACCACATTTGCAGATAAGGCCTTCCCTCGTTCATCCTTTTCTCCCACAAGATATTGATGTTCCGTGCAACGCACGGGCATCTTGCTAGTAAGAGTTGAAATTAGACATATACCACTTCTCGAATCTTGAAACCAATAACATTCCTCCCTTATCACATCAAAACCGCCAAAGGAATATATTTTGAGTGAAACATAACATATTTTTAGTGATATATGTATTTCAAAACTAGACTTTTTTTCTATCAAATCGGTGAATATGTATTAATCTACTTTGATTGTGTGGCAACGCATTGGCACATTGCTAGTAGTTATTATAATTTTTTGGACACCAGACAAACGGTGGAGTACATATACGAAGAGAAGAGGCGCACGCATGCAGTCAGCCTCTCGCTGTCTCGCACACATGAGTGTTACGTAAAGGCGACGTTAACAAATAAACCCTAAAACCCTAGGTGCACGATTGCTGCATTCGTGGGTACCAGGTACATGGTGGAGCGCCTTTGTAGGAATAGTCAGCTCGCGTGATAATTTGATCCGTAGGAGTTGATGGTCGGGACTAGAGGTGAACGACTTGGAGCGCGGTGGCTCGCCAGTTGCCATAGATCGAGTAGCCACATTTAAAATATCGTTTTTAGCGGGGTTAAGAGTTCCGATTTTCAATGGCGCGTTATAAGTAGTAAGTAGTTTTTAGAACGATTGGTATGGAGCGAAAATGGAATTCATAGTACAACGTACCTCCTTGGCGTATGGTTGTATGGTTTTTTTTGCGATGGAGGTTTTATGGGTTTATGTTGCGAGATGTTGAACCTGATAGTTCTAGGGCAAATACTATGGTTTAGATTTAGATGCTGGTTTTCAGTAATGAAAATCGGAAGGGGAAACCCTTCTTTGATTAAAAAAACTACTACCTCCATTCTGGTTTACTAGTCCCCATCGTACTTTGGGTCAAAGTTTGTCCACGAATTTTACTTGTAAAATGTGAATGGAAAACGAGATTCATGCATGAACACTAGTTACTCTAACCCCCCTCTAACCCCACCTCTCTTCTTTAATTCTTTGCCACATCAGCATGTTTGCTATTCCCGTGTGCATGATACCAGCTAAGATACCACCATTATGGCCAGCGTTAATCATTGCATGCAATAATTTAGTGCACCTTGAAATATGAACATGTGTGGGGCGTGTATGTTTTTAATGACTTGAGACTATACCTAGCACGATATGCAAGATGACTTATTATGCACCGTTCCCCATGCCTGCAGGAAGCCCGTTCGTCTCCAAATCGTTTCCTCTCCATGTGTGGAAACAATATGCCTGCCAAACTCTCCTTGTCCCTCCGGCGGTCCCACCACTCCACCCCGTGTGAAAAAATCTGCATGCATGACTCTCCTCCCCCCACGCTCGTCCAATCCGTTGTGACCAGCAATATTTCCACCCCTTCGCTCCCCCGTAATTTACTCCAACAAATATGCCCACGTAGCTGTTACTTAACTGCAGGTGCATTGGGTCACTGACATATGGGCCCAACAGGGGTTTGGCCCATATGTCAGTGACGTAACTGGACCTGCAGTTAAGTCAGTGCAGCTCAGTCCATATCTTACATAGGTGTGCCATTGCTTGTTATAAATACTGCGCCTCCCACGACATCGCTATCTCCTCCCCCTCACGTTCACATTCATCGCTATCTCCTCCCCCTCCCTCTCACATCGACCACCATGGCATCGCCCCTCCCGAGCCCTAGGAGCCCCTCGATACACCGCGCGGACGGTCACGCGTCGCCGTTCCGTTCCTCGCCACCACTAGTAGAGGAGGACGCGTCGGTGTTCCGCTCCACGCCGCTACGCGACGCGTCGCCGTTCCGTTCCTCGCTGCCACTAGTCGAGGAGGACGCGTCGGTGTTCCGCTCCTTGCCGCTAAGCGACGCGTTGCCGTTCCGTTCCTCGCCGCCACTAGTCGAGGAGGACAAGTTGGCATTCCGCTCCTCGCCGCGACGCGTCGAGGTGGACGCGTCGGCGTTCCCAATCTCGCCAGCACGGACGCCGGAGGACGCGTCGGCTCCCCGCTACGAGGAGAACGCCGCACCGCCCGTCAAGCCCCACAGCCTTGAGGAGCTTTGGAAAGAAATGGTTGTCGCCTTGTGGGAGGCTTTGCCTCTAGCAGAGCGCACCAAAATAGAGGCGGAGAAGAAGGTCGAGGAAGAGAAGCGCACCGCGGAACAAGCTGCTTGGGAGGCCTATGTCGCGTCCGAGAGAGTCAAGCGATTGGCTCTTTGGCAGAAGGCTCGTGCGAGGGCCATGAGGGTGGCGGAGGACACCCATGCCAACGCCCTGAGTGCAGTCGGGCCCAAGTGCCTCATCTACACTTGGCAGTACATGGATCGGGTGCACGCTTCCAGCGAGGAGGAGTACCTGTTGGCTCCGGATCACCACACCGGTGAGATCGCGCTCGCCCGCCGGCAAGCCGCCAATCAGCACCTCGCGAGTTGCGAGACTGAGGAAGAGGCGTTGTGTCGGCGCGCTGGGAAATGGCCGCGCACCAGGGCACTCGTGGCACGGCGCAAGTGCTCCTACGAGCGTCGTGGCTTTTAGGAGGAGTATAATTTTTATTTCGTAAGATGATCTCATTAGTTTTGGGACGCAAATGATAAATCCCGAACGTTCAGGAATTTTTAGCGTCCTTAATTAAGTATGTAAAAGGGAAAGTTTGGAAACCTTGTGTATTCGTACGCATTTTGCAAGTACGTGCATATAGCAAAAACTTTACTATATACTATCGCACTACACGTCTCTCTCGATATATGCTTGCAGACTCTGCTACTCCCTCCATCCAGGTCAATAAGTCATCTTTGGTTGTGCACCGTGACCAAGAAGGAGGAAGACTTATACACCTAGATGGAGGGAGTACTACTATTACTTATGTACGTGCAAATGCACGTTTTAACATTACGATGCGGTTTTTGTAAAAATAGAAAAAACAGCACTAGTCAAGCTTGTGAAACGATTCAATGCAAAACAAATGCAAAAATGCCCATTTGATTGTTTACTTTTAGCTTCCTTCTCTATGGTTATTTCTGTCATACTTTGTACGGAGTATCTCACTGGTTGGAAAGGCATGCAAATTCCCAAACTGCTTCCTACACCCTATATCGAATTTTTTGCCTAACAAGTTGTGCCGTGCAATTGGAAATCCAACTTGAGTACTACTACTAGTAGGAGTACCAGGGGCCAGTTCTTTTAGGCTTCTAGATTAGTAATCCCATAACTACTAACTCTGTCCTGGTTTATTGGTCCCCATTGTAATCTTTGTCAAATTTTGATCATAAATTTAACTAATGAAATGTTAGTGCATGTCACATGCACTACTCCATCCGTCTAGGTGACTAAGTCATCTTAGAGCAAGGTTAATAGTAAAGCCTGCTGCCGGCTCTATAGTAGAGCCATGTCACCTGTAGCCTGTATTTGAAAAAGTTCATACAATAGAATGGCTGGAGTGTTGGCATTACATTTAATGCATGCATGCTGTGCTAGGCAAAGGAAAGCGCCAGGATTGGCTGGGGGGAGCTGAACGCCGGCCGTAGCGCTCGCATGGGCTGCATGCAGGCTCCTTTTCTTTGTTGCTTGTGCTATCGCCTGGCGACTCGCGAAGCGCCCGCTTGGTCCTTTCTTCTCACTTCTCTCTCCTCCAGCTATGATTTTGCTGATGTGGAAGATGTTATAGCCTGCTGACTAGTCTCTATTGTACTTGCTCTTAGGCTGTGCACCGTGACCAAGGAGGAGGAGAAAAATGAGAAACGCTAATGTTTATTTGCTAATTAATAGTATTGCATGCAATGAACTAACCACTTCATGTCGTGTTTGATATCTCAAGTCATTAAAAGCATGCACACTCTTTATCTCTTATTGGTTGATATGTCAAGAAACAAGAAACGAGGTAGAAGTTAATGCACCGCGCCTAAGTGTTTTGAGATTATTTGGTTTTCGTAAGATGACTTACACACCTAGACGGAGGGATTACAATGGTGAGGAATAAACCAGTTAAATCTTTGGTCAAAATTTAGCACAAATTACAATGGTGAGGAATAAACCAGGACGGAGTAGTAGTTTAGAAGCCCAAATAAATGAGTGAGGCGCCTTTGTTACTCTCCACTATGACTAGTCTTGTGGGAAAAGCTGGGGAAGCCGCCAAAAGAACTGGCCCTAGGAGTAGTGGCTAGGGATCGAGTGTGTGAGATGACCCAGAGAAAGTAAATGCAGAGAGATGAAATGCAAAAAAGACGGAGGGATGTGATGGTTGCTTGTCCATTTATTTTACTAGGCCACTTATTACTGGGAGTGGTTGGATTTTGTGATATGACGACTTTACTGCCGCGCCACAAGCGGGGTGAGAGGTGAGACTTCCGTGCAGCGCTGCCATCTACACTTGTACTACATCGGTCGTGGTTTATTAGTCCCCCATTGAATTTGACTGAAGATTTAACTAACAAAATGTTAGTGCATGTCAACAAAAACTATATCATTGGATTCGTATTTGAACATAGTTTTGAATGATATAATTTTAGGTGACATGCATCAACATTTATCGTACTATATATAATGTTAGTTCAATTTTTGGTCGTACTAATCTATAGTAGTAAGGTGCCCGTGCGTTGCACCGAAGAGTGAAATGCATTGATCGGGGAGTTGTTTATTTTGACAAAGGATGTGGGGGTCATCTCATGTGTAACGGGTATCGATAGGTTTCTTTGGATATTATTTCATCTCTAGAGCTCACAAACATCCGGGTGAAAATAGATAAAAAGGTATCTTTTGCAAACAAAAGCGTTGAACTGTTCAACCTGCATCCAAAACTTGTGAAGAAATAACACTTATTGTGCTTTGCAAGAAATGATCTTTTCTATACTATCTATACTACTATATAGTATACGAGTCCTGGATTGCACCTAGAGCATCAATCCTAGCCACTCATCTCCTAAATCTAACGGCTGATATTGGAGGGATTCGCAGTGAACAGTGCCTGCAGCTGAATCTACTTGTTTTTGGAACCATCGCTGCACCGTGTCATACCTTCCTGCAAAGAAGACCTATGCCTCCTCTACTATGCTGCAATTGTCAGGTTGTGATGAGTAAAAAAAGAGTTGGTTGTGAGCCGATGTGAGATGGTCTAGAGGAGAAACTAAAATTGAAGTACACAATTTGTGGGTTCCACCACGTACTTTTTTTTATATTCTTCGAAAATTTCTGGATGACCGCAGGGAGTAGTTGCATTTTGTACTACCAATTAGTAAATTTCTAAACTCTATTTCGTGTGCATCAACAATATTTTTTTTGCTCGGAATTCATTTTTCAATGTATTTTTTGGTGGAATCACACCATACTGTTAAGACGTGCATTGCATGTGCATACACACTAGTAAGAATTAGTTTTTGAGTATCGATTGTTATACATGTTGGCTAAAGATGACATGGCACTTTCTTATAGTCAACAGTTGGCTATACTATTAAGTAATATTAACCATGCCCTTATATACCTAGACGGAGGGATTAAATGAGGATGACTTGCAAGCGGGCATAGGAGATGTAAGAAATGGTTCATCGCAAGTTTTTCACCAGTACTGTAGTAAAAATTCATACATGTAAGATTCTAGACTAAACCATAAACGGATACACTTTTATTCATGCGCGATACTCCAATAGAGCAAGATCCTGCATGGAAGTCTCCACATGCTTAGACAATGGATTACATTGAGCGAAGACTAATGATCAACATTTAACTTGATAATGCGTATGTCCAGGTGAACCTCCTTGGAGTCCCCATGCACCGCGTCGGCGGGTAAAGGATGCCATGGGTTTTCCAAGTCCACATTGGCAGGATAGTCCCAGCTCCCCAGAGTCCAAGTCCGTTCGATGAGGCCAGTGTTGCCGCCCACGCGACCTGGAGGGGTAGTAACACTGACCACGCACCTGTACATCGGCCTCATGTCAGTGTCAGCGTCAGCGGCGTTGCCCCTGACGCACGTTACAGAGACGGGGCGGCGACCTGCGCGGGCCTCGCCGGTGCCCACGATCAAGAGGAAGGCGCTGCCGTCCTCTTCTGAGACTAGTAGGCGGCCGTGATCCTCCAGTGACTCTGGCACGGTGAACGGGTAGCACGTCTCGTACTTGATGTTCTCCACCAAGGGCCAGCAGTGCCCACTGCACGCATCCGTGAGGTGATGCACCATGTCCGCCGGTGAGCCACAAAACGGCATCGGGCCCTCATAGCAGTGGACGAAGGGCTCCTTGGAGGCATCGACCAGGCCGTCCATGAAACGGGAGTGGTTGTAGGGGACGTTGCGCCAGTTGAATATATGAGCAAGTTACTACGAGATTTAATCCGAATAAGCACAAAATAAATCATTACAGCTATAACAGAGATGAAACTAATCATGTGGACTAGCATAGTAGTAGGATATAGAGTATAAATTTGAATTCTACCACGATTTCGAATAGGAAGGACAGAAACACATACGGTGCAATGGGAACAGCACCGTTGACGTTGAGGTTGTCGCCCATGTCCAAACACCACACAGACACGGGCCCTGTTTGGATACTCTAACACAGTTAGAGGTTAGAGGTAGATTCTAACCTTGAACTAGCTCTAAACTAACTCTAACAAAAATATGTTTGAATGGCAGTGTTAGATGGAGCACAGATATGGCGAGGCGCCTTCATGGGCGGTGTGAGAGGGAGGGTGGAAGAGGACGAGAAGCTTCGAGGAAGTGGGGTGGGATCTGCCACGGGAACAGCGAGAGAAAAATGTGTTTTTTTAGTGGTCCCGAGAAGAACTAACTCAAATAAGCACCTCTTGGGTGGGTCAGTTTTTTGGGGTGGGTTAGATGGATCTAACCCAAACTAACCCTCCTGTTTGGATATTTTGGGTTAGTTGAGTCCAAACTAACCCAAACTAACTCTAACCAATGGATCCAAACAGGGCCACGGTCTTTGAGCACGGTTCGTAGTCGTTCCACGCTCGGGCATTGAAGTTTGTAACTATTTTAGATTAGAATATACTACTCCCCCGGTGCTAGTAGTATTGTAGAGTCCTACTCTACTACTCTACTCAAGCAAGTTAGGGCATATCACTGTAGGGAGTACCAGTACTGTGATCACTCAAGCAAGTTGTCTGGCATCGACATGACCCTACGCTACTGGTATGTGTCTCGTAAGTCAAGTGGCATGCTGTAGTCATCATCACCTGTCCACTTCCCGCAGCACATATTCGCTTCTCCATCTTTGTCCGCGCATAATCTCATCCAATATTCCATCCCCGCTAAGGCGCCTCCCCCCCTCGTCCGAAACCCAAGCACAAACAATGGCAGAACCGAGAAATGTCCGCCAAAAGAGTGGCTGGAATTCGCTCCCCACAGAGGTAATCAAGCTCATTGTTTCGTGTGTGGACAATCTCAGTACCATGCAAGGATCATGATGGCAGCGTGGTTTCGTTCATCAGGCAAAACTGTGTGTACACAGCGTACCATGCGGCTCTGCATGCACCATACCCTGATATGTGCCGCCACGCTCTGCAGCCCAAAGTAGGAGAGAGCGTCGCAAGTATCAGACTTCGACCTGCTGGCTGGAGTTTCCCCCGTCAGGCACCCATCTGGTTCAAGCTGTCAGCCAATCTCCACAGCTTAATAAATAGTAACGTCTAACTGAGCCAGTTAGTTAGATGTGCACACTTGGTGTAGTTGGATCTTTATTTAGTTTGATGCATACACTTGTTCTTTTTTGGTAGCCCTTTTGTAATGATGGCTGATGTTTGGTTTGAAAGAGAGAGCTGCATCTTCACTCTTCTGGCCTGCTTACTGCTTCTGTTGCACCCCCAGCCCTGGTTGCTGCTGCTGCTGTTTTCAATGTACAATCGGTAGTATATTTTGTCTGTTGGTTGAATAAATGTGTTGTTAGAACAATAAACATAATGTTTTGGAAGTAGTTGCATGGTTCGATCCTTTAGTGCCCTGTACCATACATAGCGCATACTATTTTTCGTACGGAACACATTTTCCACTTGTTGATAACATGCAACCCACTGATGAAGGCCCAATAGAGAAGCCCATAATTAACTGGAAGGGAGGCTCTCACATGTATCCGGCCCAGGTACATGCTCATGGTCCCCTAAACATAAATAAGTAAATAAATAAAGCTAAATGCTCATGCACCAGTTCTTTGGGAAAATAGGTAGCCCAGTATTTCTTTTTGAAGAATACCCAAGCTAGGCCTATTTATTTTCTCTGAATTATAGGGCTGCAAATCTTTCAAGACGAGGAGGGATGCATTCCGGCCTGGCTTAAGAGTATGGTCAACGTCTGTTAAAAGTAATATCAAAAGGGGTTGAAATTCCAAAAAAATATATAGCAAATGGGATATAAGTTTCTTTTTTTGTTTTTGTTCTTCACTGATATCTTATACGTATTTCATTGGATTTAACATGACATAGTACTAATTTATTTTTAAATTTGTTTTAGTATGGCTATTAATTTTTGGATTAAGAATATTTTGTTCCCCAGCAAAAATTTGCGAATTTTCAAAATTTCCCACATATTTAGTTAATTTTTTGACCCTGGTACTTACCAGAAAATGGCCAGCAATTCTAAGAATGGAAAACGGGCTGCAATAAATTCCATATGAATTAGAAAATGAGTAAAAATTATAAAAATAATAGCAAATGGGCTGTACATGCCACAGATTTCGAGGCTGACTTGTTTACGCAAGGCTTTGTCAGTGAACACACGATTCTAGCAGCAGTGACTGTTGGATGTCCATCCAACGACCGACGTGCTTCTTCAATCTCTGATCTTCCTGCTCCAGCCGCCTAAACTAGCGCCGGCGGGACTGCCTGCTCCCTCCTCTTGTGGCCCGCTGTGATGCCGCGCAGGCTTCCCCGGCCCACCCTACTCCCTCCGCTGGCCTGGCCGCACGCAATCAACTGTCTCCTTGTTACGCGAAAAAAAATATTCCTCCCACTGAGATCTGGGGCGCACCGGTTGGGAGGCTAACCTGTGGGCTTACTAAGTTGACGCGTACGCACGGCTTGTCAACATAGTTAACAAACAATTCTAGCAGCAGTAACTGTTGGATTTGAATCGAACGGTCCTGCTGCTTCTTCAATCGCTGCTCTTCTTGCACCAGCCACCCAAACCAGCGCCGGGGAGACCGCCTGCTCCTGCCTCCTGTGGCCGGCTGTGCTGCCGTTGAGACCTCATCTCCCCCTACTACTCCCACCGCTAGCCAGGCCCTGCGGCGACGACAGTCTCACACCGCAGCCGAACCAGTGAACCCTCGTACTCCTCTCCGCATGGGCATCCACTTCCACGTCTTCCCCGGCTCCACGTCGTCCCCTTCATAGGCCTCGCCGCCGTCCACCGCCTTGGTGCTCTCGGCATGGCGTGGTCAACTTTGTCAACGACATTCCATCGGAAGAGTACTGTACGTGGGAGAGGCTGACAGCTAGGTCCACGGCCACAGCCCAGTTTTTTTGTGATTTGCCAAGTAAGTCGCTTTGTCAGGCCTGTTGGGCTGCAAATCTTTCAAGACGAGGAGAGCTTTCATTCGGCTAGCCGAGAAAATGGCCCATCAGTAATGAGAAATGGGCTGTACATTTTTAAAACACATCAAACTGACAATTAGTTTCAAATATATTTTTTTCACTTCGAGATTTTAAATTACATTAATTTTTATGTGTGGAGAATTTGTTGGATTTTATATTGATATATATTTATTTTTAAAATCAGTTTGAATGTGAGTCGAAATTTCGGGATTAAAAACAGTTCGGACCGCACTGAAATATGAAAAATTTCATATAATTTTTTAACCGTGGCCACAATATGGGCTGTAATGCTAACAAAAAGAATACGGGCTCCAAAAAAACCTTAATAATTAGCAAATGGGCTGTAAATTATTAGAAATAATGGCAGATGGGTTGTATGCTGTTTTCCTCAGATTTGAGGCTTTCCTAAAAAAAAGGTTGACGCACAAGCACTGACTGTTGGATGGCCATCCAACGGCCGTCGTGCTTCTTCAATCTCTGCGCTTCCTGCTCCAGCCGCTCAAACAAGCGCCGACGGGACTGCCTGCTCCCTCCTCCCCGCGGCCGGCTCTGCTGCCGCGCAGGCCTCACCGCCCCACCGTACTCCCATCGCTGGCCTAGCCATCCCTTTACTCACCCACACCTGTTGTTATTCTCCGGCGACGGCAGACGAACCAGTAAACCCTCGTATAGTGGTACTCCCCTCCGCGTGGGAAACATCTGCCGAGTCTTCCCTGCCTCCGCGTCATTCCCTTCCTAGGCCTCGCCGTCTTCCACCGCCCTGGTGCTCTCGGTGCAGCCTGGTCAACATGGTCAACGACTGACATGCATCTGAAGTGGACTGTACGTGGAGAGGCCGACAACTGGGTCCACGGCCGCACGCAAGGAAATGCCTCCTTATTACGCGCAAAATAATGATTCCTCCACCTGACATCAGGGACCCACCGCAAGGGCCTATGTATTTCGCGAAAAAATGTTACCGCCGCTGACAGCTCGGACCCACCAGCTATATCTTCGCACGCAAGGAAGTGCCTCCTTATTACGCACAAAAAAATGAATACTCCCCCTGTTAGCTGGGACCCAGTATAGTGACAGGCTGACTTGTGGGCCTACTAAGTTGACGGGGACGGAGGGCTTTGTCAACTTAGTCAATATGCACGATTCTAGCTCCAGTGACCGTACGATGTCCATCCAATGGCCATAGTGCTTCTTTAACCTCTGGTGTTCTTGCTCCAGCCGCCCAAACCAGTGCCGGTCGTGCCTCGTGCTCCTGCCTCCCGTGGCCGGCTGCGATGCGGCGGAGGTCTCACCGCCCCCTACTACTCCCACCGCTGGCCAGGCCATCCCTCTACTCACCCACACACCCTGTTATTCTGCGGCGACAGCAGCCTCACACCGCAGCGAACCAGTGAACCCTCATACTCCTCTACGCGTGGGCATCCACTGCCGTGTCTTCCCCCGGCTCCGCGTCGTCCCCTTCCTAGGCCTCGCCGTCGTCCACCGCCCTGGTGCTCTCGGCGCAGCGTGATCAACGTGGTCAAGGAACGGCTTCCATCGGACATGGACTGTACGTGGAGAGGCTGACAGCTGGGTCCACGGCCGCTGCAGGGAAGTGCCTCCTTATTACATGCAAAATAATTATTCCTCCACCTGACAGCAGGGGCCCACCGGACGGGCCACCGTATTTCACAAAAAAACATTTCCCCTGACTGCTGGGACCCACCAGCTACATCTTCGCACGCAAGGGGTGTGGTGCACCGCAAAATGGGACTCCATGGGATACTGTTCATCTCCACCATCGACCTCCTCCAGCCTCCACGGGCTACCATCGACCTCCTCCAGCCTCCACGGGCTCCTGTTCATCCAGCCTCCACCGCGCGCTACTTCATCGGCTACTGTTCAACCATCCCTCCACGGGCACCCCTCCACCGTCTACTGTTCATCCTGCCCTCCACACCACAGGGTCCTGTTCAACCACCCCTCCACGGGCACCCCTCCACCGTCTACAGTTCATCCAGCCCTCCACCACACCACGGGGTCCTGTTCATCCAGAGGCAACGCCACCGCTCACTGTTCATCCAAACCACCCCGCAACACTCACTGTTCATCCCAGAGGCAGCATCGATCGGCTTCAGTTAGCAGCACTAGCGAAGGAATCGCTCGATCGTGTTCAGTTAATAGCCATCGTTCGATCGCTCGGGTTCAGTAACACGTAGCATGCAGTGCAATCGCTCGGATTCAGTTAGAGCCCAACGCCTCGCTCGGGTTCAGTTAGAGCCAATGCCTCGCACACACACGCGTACGTGTACGAGAGAAACGTGCATCGCTCGGCCCCCGACCTCCCACCGTAACCGGGAACTCCCCGAAATTTTCCTCGCCCTCGCTTCTACCATGGTTTTTTCCATCATGGACGGCCCAAAGAATGTCATGCAGCTGCGTCTCCGGCCCGCCCAGGACGAAAAGTCCACTTTCTGTCAAGATTATTTGTCATAGAAGTAGGAGCCCACCACATCTATGATGATACCAGGTTTTGTCACAATTATCGTCATAGAAGTGTCATATGTATGACAGAAAAAAATTTCGTTCGGCCCAAAATGTCACGGATGTGTCTTTTTTTGTAGTGAGGGTTCCCGAGACACCAAACGGGCGCCCGGTACACCGTGCCATGATGTATTTACCGCATCATAGCCCACCCCTATGGTCAGCGCTACGCACGGCCTCCAACACATATCCTACAAACACCAGAAACTAGTTGCAACTCCTGGACAGAGGGCAAGGGCAGTTAATAAGTCGAGAGGGTCCATTGGTTTCAGGCCCAATGTGTGGTAGTAGCTGTTCATGGATCACAAACACAGAACTCAGTTCTTGATGACAGTTTCAACGAGAGAACCCACCATGTACTCCTACATGGCCTCTCACCGCTACCTTTACCAAATCGTGTTCACACACTTAGCTCACACACAGTAGGACATGTTCACCACATTCCAATTCATCCTCGATGAATTAGACCTGACTCAACTCTAAGCAGTAGCAGGCATGATAGCAAGCATGAATGAGTAGGCACATTAGGGCTCAAACAACTCCTATTCTTGTTAGTGGGTTTCATCTATTTACTGTAGCAATGACAGGTCATGCAGAGGAAAGGGGTTCAACTACCGCAGCATGTAACAGTTGAATCGTTGTTGTCCTAATGCAGTAAAAGAGAGCAGAAGCGAGAGAGTGGGATTGTATCAGAATGAACAAGGGTTTTTTGCTTGCCTGGCACTCTTGAAGAAGATATAGTTCTTCATCGGTGTCATCGAACTCAACATCGGAACACATCTATCGATAGGGATCAACCACCGGCAACAGAGAAAGAACACAATCAATGCAATGCACATCCAAATGAATGACATGACATATTAAGGTACTGAATTGACCTAGTGCAATAGTTAGTCATATTCATTGAAGTGGAATTAAAACATATAGCAAATTCCAACTCCAAAACTAATTACCATTTATTCCATAATCATGAATTGCCCTATTTAGTGAGGTTAACTTGTTCAAACATGGATGAAAATGACATATTCAGATTCTTTGGATTTTTCTGATTATTTTTCATATATGAATTATCTCATTTGGAGTTATAGATTAATTTCTATGAATTTTTGAAGTTTATACTATTTTCTGGAATTTCCTGGACTATTTTTAATCCAGAAAACTATCAATTGCGTCAGCATGACGTCAGTGTGATGTCAGCAAGTCAACATGAGCCAGTCTAGGTCAAACCTAAACCGTGGGGCCCAATGGTCAGTGACTCAGGGCTGGTTAGAGTCACAGACATGTGGGACCGGTCAAGGGCCACGTCAGCAGGGTCAATGCTGACACGTGGGGCCACTGTGCTTAACTAAAGCTAAACAGGAGTTAATCATGCGGCTAATTAGGAAGTGGGGCCCGGCTGTCAGTGTCACTGGGTGTTATTTAGCGGGCTGGTTAGCGGCTAAAGAGGTGCCATGTCAGCACGACTGGGGTTAGGCCGCTGGCGATGGCCAGACGCGGTGGTGGTGCTCGGAATCTATCCACAGGCCATGGTTCAATGTGTGGTTTGCTCCTACGCGCTCCTGGGAGTGAGCCGCGTCGAATGGTGGTGCTTTCCGGAGCTGTGGTGGTCGTGGTTAACGGCGGGGACCATTTTGGCGGCGGCCGGAGTTCGGCCGGCAACGGTTTGGGCGACGCGGGGCACAAGAGGAGCCTTGGTTGGTCGTGTTTGATAATCCCCAAGTGCCAGGAATCATCATAGCAATTTCCAAAGGTGGAAGTGATAAGTATGGAGTGTCGAACCCACAAGGAGCTGAAGATAAGATCAATATTCTCTCAAGCCCTACCTGCCACTGATATGACTCTATGTACACCGAACGTTTGCTTCCAACTAGAAACGAGAAATAAAACTACGTTGTGGGTATGAAGTGGATAACTTTGTATGATATCGGAGAGCTAAAATATGAAAGTAGGTGCTGTTATCATAAAGCTAGAATATATTACTAAGTATTATAAATAGCGAGTGTGGAATAATGGTGGATCGATGTGCGGAATTGTCCTAGGCAATTGTTAACAAGACCGGTAATCATTATTGCAGTTTCATATGAGGGAGAGGCATAAGCTAACATACTTTCTCTACTTGGATCATATGCACTTATGATTGGAACTCTAGCAAGCATCCGCAACTACTAAAGATCATTAAGGTACAACCCAACCATAGCATTAAAGCATCAAGTCCTCTTTATCATATACGCAACAACCCCCTTACTCTGGTTTGTGTTTCAGTCACTCACGCAACCCACTATAAGTGAATCATAAACGTATTATAACACCCTATAGGGGAATCCCTCACGCTTGCGCGACACGGAGGGCACCATAGCACAGCACCAAAGTAAAACATACAACTCATACCAATCTAGATCATCAATCAACCCAAAGACAAAGAATATCTACTCAAAACATCATAGGATGGCAACACACCATTCGATCATAATATGTGGCGTAAAGCACCATGTTCAAGTAGGGATTTGTCAGGACCCTGATTCTAAGTCACACCGATCTAGCCTGTAACACCTCATATCACTTTGTGGCCTCATGCATGGTATCCCCACAGGTGTCGCCTTACCATGGCCCGGGACCATTTGCGCCTTTTGGCTCACGTATATGATAGTGTCGCTAGCATCCATATGACAGAGAACCCGGGCTGACATGGCTAGTCATGAACCCAAAGTGGCACTAACTTACAGGGACATGCATACATGACCCATCATCGAAGGTGTCGATCAACAATGAGTGAATCCCAAGTCATAGAAAGCTACAAGGACTTAAAGGATCACCGCGTGACATTTCCCCGAAGGGACAGACACAGGAACGAACAAGGACACATGCCGGCCAACCTAAGTGTTCCAGAGCAGTAGTAACTAGGCTAGCAGGACTCCGATAAACTGGGCTGTAGCAGACTACCATGGCTCAGTGGAAGCACTAGGAGAAATTTCCCGGTAAGAGAGGCTACCAAGGCAAGTATAAACAACTAGATAGTCAGATCCCACACATACCAAGCATTTCAATAACATACACACAATATGCTCGATATGTGCAAATACAACATGGCATCACAACAAAAATCTATGACTCAAAGTATTTCTTCATTAGGCTCCGAGGAGCCAGATATTACAAACATGGGTCCGAAGACCCAGCATTCAAGTCATACAAGCAACAAGCACATGCGGAAGCTTAACTTGTCTGAGTACAGACAACTACAAATGAAAAAGGCTGAAAAGCCTGGCTATCTACAAGACCCTCCCAAGGGTACAAGATCGTAGCTGAGGTATCAAACTAAACATCGAAGTCCACGCGGAACTACTAGTGAGACTGAAGTCTCACTGCAAAAACATAAATTAAGCATACGTGAGTACAAATGTACCCAGCAAGACTTACATCAGAACTAGCTACATATGCATTAGTATCAACAAAGGGGTGGTGGGTTTTAACTGCAGTAAGCCAGCTTTGACTCGGTGGCTATCCTAAACTACGACTGCAAGTAACTCTTTGAGGTGGCGCACATGAGTCCACATATTCACCAAATTAATACACCACTGTGGATTCGCTCCCGTCTCCCTATGAGAACGCCATCCATAGCACTCACGCTTATCTTGCACATTTTAGAGTATCCACTTTCACTTGTCTATGAACTGTACAGGCAACCCAGAAGTCCTTTACCGTGGACACGGCTATTCGAATACATCATTTATAACCCTGCAGGGGTGTACTTCTTCACACATGCTCTCGCCACTTACCACCATGTACACGTCGTGTATCTCGGCAACCTTCAAGCGGAAGCCTGGCGAGGGAGTCGGCCATGACCTGACTAACCACACAAATCTCTAGTCCAGGTTTATCGCCTATTCGGGTTCCATCAGCGAGGAGATCCGGCCGAGGTTTCACTCACAGCCCCAAACGATGTGTGTAGGGTTCCCGGGACACCAAATGGGCGCCTGGTACACAGTGCCATGGTGTATCTACCGCATCATAGCCCACCCCTAGGGTCAGCGCTACACACAGCCTCCAACACATATCCTACGAACACCAGAAACTAGTTGCAACTCCTGGACAGAGGGCAAGGGTAATTAATAAGTCGAGAGGGTCCGTTGGTTCCCGGCCCAATGCATGGTAGTAGTTGTTCATGGATCACAAACACGGAACTCAATTCCTGAGGACGGTTTCAATGAGACAACCCACCATGCACTCCTACATGGCCTCTCACTGCTACCTTTACCAAATCATGTTCACACACTTAGCTCACACACGGTAGGACATGTTCACCACATTCCAATTCATCCACGATGAATCAGACCTGACTCAACTCTAAGCAGTAGCAGGCATGACAGCAAGCATGAATGAGTAGGCACATCAGGGCTCAAACAACTCCTACTCATGCTAGTGGGTTTCATCTATTTACTGTGGCAATGACAAGTCATGCAGAGGAAAGGGGTTCAACTATCGCAGCATGTAACAGCTGAATCATTGTTGTCCTAATGCAGTAAAAGAGAGCAGGAGTGAGAGAGTGGGATTGTATCGGAATGAACAAGGGGGTTTTGCTTGCCTGGCACTTCTGAAGATAGTATAGTTCTTCATCGGTGTCATCGATCTCATCGTCGGAACACGTCTATCGAGAGGGGACAACCACCGGCAACAGAGAAGGAACACAATCAATGCAATGCACAAAATGATGCATGATCATGACATGGTAAAATGAGTGTGTTGTGCTAATGCAACTACAACCAGACGGGTTTGAGCCATTTTGAACCAAAAGTTCAAGTTCAAACTCATTTGTGATCTTAAATAGTGCCTTATCATGTTTTGCACTAAACAGCAAGTTAACTTGTTTAAACATGCATGAAGCCAGTACAGATGGATACATTGGATTTTTTGATAATTTTTCATATATAACTTATTTCATTCTGAGCTACGGTTGAATTCCTATGAATTTTATAAGTTTAAATCATTTTCTCGAATTTCCTGGTTATTCTAATTTAAACTAAATCCAGAAATGACTTATTGCGTCAGCATGACATCGGTGTGACGTTAGCAAGTCAACAGGCACGGTCCAGGTCAAACCTGACCTGTGGGTCCCGAGGTCAGTGTAACAGCGTCAGCAGCAGAGGCTGACTAGTGGGGCCAGGTCAATGCTGAGGTGGCAAGGTCAAACTGACCGATGGGGCCATAGGCATTAGCTCAATTTAAACAGGGAATAACCTTGTGGTTAATTAAGGGGTCGGGCCCGTCTGTCAGTGAGCTAGGGGGTTAGTTAGTGACGTCATTAGCCGCTAACGATGGTGCCACATCGGCACGGCTGGGGTTGGCCGCTGGCGACCATCCAGTGCGGCGGTGACTCGCCGGAGTGGCGCTAGGGGCAGCGGCTGGTTGCGCTGAGGGCACCAGGAGGGAGCCCGTGCTTGACTGCATCCAACCGAAGAAGCTGGAGGGCGCGAGGTGGCCGGAATCTCGCTAAAGATGAGCTATGGCGGTGGCAAAAATGATGCTACAGTGAATGGCAGGAGCAGTGGGTTGTGGTTTTGGGCTTCTGGCATTGTGCTGAGCACGGTGGTATGCTCAGGCGCGACGTGCGTGAGCTCTAGCCGCGGCGGCGACACGGCCGGTTGCGAGCAAGCTTTCGGCCTTGACGGAACTAGTGCTAGAGGACGTGTGGGGCAACAGGAAAAGAGGCGAGCGGCAGAGGAGCTCACGACAGACTCGCTGAGCAGGCCAGTGGGCTCGGGGAGGCGCTGAAGAGGGCGAATCGGAGTCAGTAGTCGGCGGCGTCTGAGGTTGAAGACGATGGTGATGACGACGCTACGGCGCACCCCGGCTCGCTTGGCTCGGCGGAGATGATGACGACGTCATCGCGGAGATCATGGGAACGTCAGAGGGGCGAGGTGGAGACGATGGCCGCGACAACAACGCGCGGCGGCGACGACCGCGCTCGGGTGAGCTCGGGGAAGGGCTAGAGAGCGAGGGAGAGAGCAGAGAGTGAGGGAGAGGAGCGAGGGGTCACGGGGCGTCCCCGTGGCGTCGCTAGAAGGGCCGGGGAGGAAGCAGGAGGTTGCCAGGGGCGAGCGCGAGCGCGACCGCGAGCTGCTCCTACTGGCAGGAGGAAGACAACAGAGGAGGCCAGTGGGCTGGGCCGCATAGTGTTGGGCCGGCTGGGGGTGCCAGGTAAGCCAGGTAAGTTTCTTTCTCTCCTTTATTTTCTGTTATCTATTATTTGCAGTTTGTTTTGATTTGATTCAAAAACCAGATCATTTCATAAACATCTGAAAATTATTATGTGGCTTCTTTAAAAAGTATTCAAAGCCACTCACAAACTTTCAGAATTATTGGAGTTACATTTAATATATAACAAATATAAATCCAATGCAAATAATTATTGAATTAACTCAAATGTCCAAAATAAACATTTGTGAAACTTCAAAAATATTGGTTTGAATTTTACCTCTTGCCAATATTTTTATAGCTTAACAGGAACATTTTCTTGGGTTTATTTGAAGCAATTTTTAATGGTGATCATTTTTAAAAATGATTTCTAAGGCCTTCCACTTTCCCCAATTCAACTTTCATGAATTTAAACATGATGCAAGATGATTGATGCAAGGACAAGCAGTGACTAGCTAGGGATGTGACAGGATTAGAGCGGGGTGCGGGAGAGTGGACCGCGTTAAAGAGATGAGGATGGTGATGTTGATGAAGACGATCATCGCGGTGATGATTCCCCTCCCGATGGCACTCCGGTGCCACCGAGAGAGAGGAGGAGAGGTTATCGCCCTTGTGCTTCCTCCTCCATGGCCTCCCCCCTGGATGGGGAGAGGTTCCTCCTCTGGTCCTTGGCCTTCATGGTGATGATGGCCCCTCCGGGATCCTCCTCCATGCCCTCCAGTGATGATGGCCCCCTCTGGCAGGGTGCCGGAGAGGGCCTAGATTGGTTTTCGGTGGCTACAGAGGCTTCTGGCGGCGGAACCCCTGATCTAGGTTAATTTTCCGAGGTTTCTATATTTATAGGAATTTTTGGCGTCGGTCTCACGTCAAGGAGGTGCCCGAGGCATCCACGAGGCAGGCCCACGCGCTTGGGGGGGGGGGGGCGCCCCCCACCCTCGTGGACGCCCTGGGACTCTCCTGGCCCAACTCTTCTACTCCGGAGTCTTCTTTTGGTCCATAAAAAATGGTCAAAAATTGGCACGTTAATTGGACTCCGTTTGATATTCCTTTTCTGTAAAACTCAAAAACAAGGAAAAAACAGAAACTGGCACTCGGCACTAGGTTAATAGGTTAGTCCCAAAAAATCATATATAATATCATATAAATGCATATAAAACATCCGAGGTTGATAATATAATAGCATGACTACTTCATAAATTATAGATACATTGGAGACGTATTAGCATCCCCAACCTTAATTCCTGCTCGTCCTCGAGTAGGTAAATGATAAAATAAATAATTTATGAAGCGTGAATGCTAGAAAGTGCATAAGTTTCATCAATGATAGTTTCAATCACTTTTTCTAGCATCCTTATATATCATAACAGTAGCTCATTTTCATAAAACTTTTCATGATCAAGTAACAAGCTATTCACATGTTAAATTATAGATCATAAACTCTCTTAAAACTAACAAACTATATTCTCAGTCATCAAACAATTGCAATTCATCTTATTTTCAGGAAGGGTCTATGTCAGATCTTTGATTTCTCAAACTCCACATACTTCAACTATCATTTAGTCTTTCACAATTGCTAACACTCACGTGAGATTTAAGGGTTCAAAGTTTTAATCGGACAGAGAGAGAGAGATAGGGGCTTATCGATTCGCCTCCCAACTTTTACCTCAAGGGTAATGTCAACAATAATAGTTCATGATAAGTTACATCCAATTGGATATATATATCAGGATCTTTCCAACACAATGTGCTTGCTAAAGGATGAAATGTAAAAAGGAAAGGTGAAGATCACCATGACTCTTGCATAAGGTAGAAGATAAAAGTAAAAGATAGGCCCTTCGCAGAGGGAAGCAGAGGTTGTCATGCGCTTTTATAGTTGGATGCACAAAATCTTAATGCAAAAGAACATCACTTTATATTGCCACTTGTGATATGGGCTTTTATTATGCATTCTATTGCTTTTATTTCTTCCGCATCACAAGATCGTATAAAGCTTATTTTCTCCACATTAATAGATCATACATATTTAGAGGGCAATTTTTATTGCATGCACCGATGACAACTTACTTGAAGGATCTTACTCAATCCATAGGTAGGTATGGTGGACTCTCATGGCAAAACTGGTTTAAGGAATGTTTGCAAGCACAAGTAGTATCTCTACTTGGTGCAAAAAATTTGGCTAGCATGAGGGAGAAAAGCAAGCTCAACATGTTGGATGATCCAAGACAATATACGTTGTCTTCCTTTCTTATTTCGGATATAAGAAAACATTACGTTGTCTTCCTTGTCCGACATCAACCTTTTAGCATGTCATATTTTAATGAGTTCTCACAATTACAAAATATGTCCAAGATAGTATATTTATATGTGAAATCTCTCTTCCTTCAATATTCTTTCATGAATTGTTCAAGTGACCAATTCTACGTTTGCTAACTTTCAATAAGTTTACTACCTATACTTATTCTATGTGAAGTCATTACTCCCCATGGTATAAGCATATGAAACATATATAAATTCAGATTTATGATATTCAATTATTCAACCATTTACTCATAGGATATACGTGAAGCACGTGAGTAAATGACAAACTACTCCAAAAGATAATAGTGAAGGACACTAAGTAGTCAAATAATTAACTAGCCATGGGAGGATTCTTTTTCATTTAATACTTCAGATCCAATGATTTTATTCAAATAGCAAGTAAAATTGAAAATACGCTCCAAGCAAAACACATATCATGTGACGAATAAAAATATAGCTCTGAGTAAGGTATACCGATAGTTTTGAGACGAAAGAGGGGATGCCTTCTGGGGCATCCCCAAGCTTAGGCGCTTGAGTCTTCCTTGAATATTACCTTGGGGTCCCTCGAGCATCCCCAAGCTTAGGGTCTTTCCACTCCTTATTCTCCTCATATCAATATCTCACCCAAAGCTTGAAAACTTCAATCACACGAAACTTAACGGAACTTTGTGAGATAGGTTAGTATGATAAAGAGTAAACCATTCACTTTGGTACTGTCAAAGACAAGGTTAATAATTTTTATCACACAATACCTACTGTACCATATCATTTCTACAATTTATATTGAGAAATATAAGTCATAGAAACTAGAAAACAAGCAAACTATGCAATGAAAACAGAATCTGCCAGAAACAGAACAGTCTGTAATGATCTGAACACTAACCATACTTATGCTATTCAAGAAATTATGAAATAAATTGGTGGACGTGAGGAATTTGTCTATTAATCTTCTGAAAAAATAATCAATCTAATCTCACTCTCCAATAAAAAATGGCAGCAAATCTCGTGAGCGCAAAGTTTCTGTTTTTTTACAGTAAGATCACATTAACTTTCACCCAAGTCTTCCCAAAGGTCTTACTTGGCACTTTATTGAAACAAAAGCTATAATGCATGATTAATACAGTATATTAATCTTGAGAACACACAAAAACATTAAGGGTAAATATTGGGTTGTCTCCCAGCAAGCGCTTTTCTTTAATGCCTTTTAGCTAGGCACGATGGTTTCAATGATGCTCACATAAAAGATAAGAATTGAAACATAAAGAGAGCATCATGAAGAATATGACTAGCAAATTTAAACCTAACCCACTTCCTACAACTAGGGGTTTTGTGAGTACATAATTTACAGGAGCAAGAATCAACTAGCATAGGAAGGCAAAACAAGTATAACTTCAAAACTTTAAGCATACAGAGAGGAAACTTGATATTATTGCAACTCCTACAAGCATATATTCCTCCCTCATAATAATTTTCAGTAGCATCATGAATGAATTCAACAATATAACCATCACATAAAGCATTATTTTCAAGATCTACAAGCATAGAAATTTTTCTACTCCCCGCATAAGCAAAATTCTTCTCATTCGGAATAGCGGGATCACTAGTTCCTAAAGTTGACACTCTTCCAAACCCGCTTTAGATGATAGTATTATTCATACTCCAAAAGATATAAGTTTAGTACATGGAGCATTCTACAAGTAATATAAACTAACCAATGTCCAAGATCAAAATGTATAAGTGAAGCACGCGAAGCATTCTATAAAACCATACTCAAAAGATTTAAGTGAAGCACAAAGAGCAATTCTAAGATCATACTTTAAAAGATATAAGTGAAGCACATGAAGAATTCTATAAATCAATGAAGGGCTATCTCATACTAGCATGGTTCATAAAGGAAGAACAAAAAACAAAGGACACAAATCATGTGAACGAAACAAAAACCAAGGTATACCGATAATTGTTGAAGAAGAAAGATGGGATGCCAACCGGGGCATCACCAAGATTATATGCTTGAGTATCCTTAGATTATTTACTTGGGGTGCCTTGGTCATCCCCAAGCTTGAGCTCTTGCCTCTCTTTATTCTTCTCACATCGGTAACTCCTCGTTCTTCGAACACTTCATCCACAAAAAACTTCAACAAAAACTTTGTGATATCCGTTAGTATAATAAAGCAAATCACTACCTTTAAGTACTGTTGCAAACTCATTACAATTTCATATGAGAACTATATCTACTGTATTCCAACTTCACCATGGTTCATACCCCCCGATACTACCCATAGATTCATCAAAATAAGCAAACAACACACGAAAAACTGAATCTGTCTAAAACATGACAGTTTGTAGTAATCTGAAGGTTTAGTAAACTTCTGTAACTCCAAAAATTATGAAATAAATTTGAAAAGTTTGTACAGGAGTAATGGGCAAAAAATTTCAGACCCATTTGACTTTCCTGGTAAAAAATGTAAAATCACGCGCTACTGCCAAAGTTTCTGTTTTTGTTTTGCACATAGTAAATAAGCAATCTAATAATCCTAAAACCAAAGCTTGGCACATTATTTTTATAATACAATGGATATATAGGGGGATAATTATTTACAGAGAAACTTCCATGAAAAATTATACATTGTTTCCATGAGCATGAACACGAGTGCTCAAGGTCGACCCTCACTTCTTCAATGCATAACTTTCCAATCACTTCTCTTTTTGAAAAACTTTTTAGGCATGAGAGGCAAGTAATTTTTTTTGTATTTTCATTGTTTTTAATTTTTTTTGTATGTTTCACCCACAACGAAACAGAAACAAAAAGGAAAAACAAAATCTACTTAGTGAAGAAAGCAAACAAGCACACACGAGAATATAAACCTCACGCTATTGCTCCCCGGCAACAGCGCCAGAAAAGAGCTTGATAATCGCCAAGCGCAAGGAATCATTGTAGCAATTTCCAAAGGTGGAGGTGATAAGTATGGAGTGTCGAACCCACAAGGAGCTAAAGGTAAGATCAATATTCTCTCAAGCCCTATCTGCCATTGATATGACTCTACGTACACTGAACATTTGCTTCCAACTAGAAACGAGAAATAAAACTACGTTGTGGGTATGAAGTGGATAACTTTGTATGACATCGGAGAGCTAAAATATGAAAGTAGGTGCTGTTATCATAAAGTTGGAATATATTACTAAGTATTATAAATAGCGAGTGTGGAATAATGGTGGATCGGTGTGCGGAATTGTCCTAGGCAATTGTTAACAAGACCGTTAATCATTATTGTAATTTCATATGAGGGAGAGGCATAAGCTAACATACTTTATCTACTTGGATCATATGCACTTATGATTGGAACTCTAACAAGCATCCGCAACTACTAAAGATCATTAAGGTAAAACCCAATCATAGCATTAAAGCATCAAGTCCTCTTTATCCCATACGCAACAACCCCCTTACTCGGGTTTGTGTTTCAGTCACTCACGCAACCCACTATAAGCGAATCATAAACGTATTGCAACACCCTACAGCGGGAATCCCTTATGCTTGCGCGACATGGAGGGCACCATAGGACAGCACCAAAGTAAAACATACAACTCATACCAATCTAGATCATCAATCAACCCAAAGACAAAGGATATCTACTCAAAAATCATAGGATGGCAACACATCATTGGATCATAATATGTGGCATAATGCACCATGTTCAAGTAGGGATTACAGCGGGGAGCGGGAGTGTCGACCGCATAAAAGAGATGAGTATGGTGATGATGATGGTGATGTTGATGAAGACGATCACCGCGGTGGTGATTCCCCTCCCGACGGGACTCCCGTGCCACCGAGACAGAGGAGGAGAGGTTCTCCCCCTTGTGCTTCCTCCTCCATGGCCTCCCCCTGGATGGGGAGAGGTTCCTCCTCTGGTCCTTGGCCTTCATGGTGATGATGGCCCCTCCGGGATCCTCCTCCATGCCCTCCGGTGATGATGGCCCCACCGGCAGGGTGCCGGAGAGGGCCTAGATTGGTTTTCGGTGGCTACGGAGGATTCTGGCGGCGGAACTCCCGTTCTAAGTTAATTTTGCGAGGTTTCTATATTTATAGGAATTTTTGGCGTCGGTCTCACGTCAAGGAGGTGCCTGAGGCGTCCACGAGGAAGGCCCACGCGTCTGGGGGGGCACCCTCGTGGATGCCCCATGACTCTCCTGGCCCAACTCTTTTACTCTGGGGTCTTCTATTGGTCCATAAAAAATCATCAAAAATTGGCATGTCAATTGGACTCCGTTTGTTATTCCTTTTCTATAAAACTCAAAAACAAGGAAAAATAGAAAATGGCACTAGGCACTAGGTTAATAGGTTAGTCCCAAAAAATCATATAAAATAGCATATAAATGCATATAAAACATCCAAGGTTGATAATATAATAGCATGAATAATTCATAAATTATACATACGCTCGAGACGTATCAGTGTTCGACTTGCGGGAGTGCGGTGAGTGCAACGGTGAGCTCGGACGCAAGCTGTGGTGGCGGCGGCCACGGCGGTGACTTGGCCGGCGGAGCCGAGCTCGCGGCTCCGGTGGAATCAGCGGCTACAGGAAAGGAACGAGCTCGGGAAGGAGGGGGAAAGACGCAGCAGCTCACAGCGAGTTGAACGGAGGCCTCGGCATGCTCGGGGAGGGGCTGGTGACGACGGGAGGTCGTTGGCGATCTCGGTAGCCCGAGGAGGAAGAAGACATCGGGGACGATGCTCCAAGGCTCTTGCCGTTGCGTGGCTCAGTGCAGACGGCGTAGAGGTCGACGGCGGAGCTTCTGAGGATGGTGGTTTGTCAGGGGGCAACGGTGGGCGCGTGTGCGGCTGCGGTGGCCGGCGGGGCTCTCTGTTCGGGCTAAGAACAAGGAGGGAGAGAGGAAAATGGCCAGGGGAGAAGGGGGATCAGCATGGGCCTTGTCCACATCTCCTGGGCGCGGGGTTGGGAGGAAGGAGGCGTCGACACGGCGAAGCAGGAGGTGGCCGCTCGGGCGCGCGCGCTCGCTGTCCTGCCTCTGCCTACTGGCAGAGGTACAGGACGACTGGCAGCGGCCAGCTGGGTTGGGCCGGCCAGGTAAGTTGGGTCAAGTGAGTTCTTTCTGTTCTATTTTATTTTTTGTTTGTTTTCTCTTTACCTATTTGGCCACTATTTTAAATTCAAACAAGATTCAAAACCAGTGCCAACTTCTCTGAAATATGTTTATGTTGCTAGATGGATTTTTCCAAAGCACATAAAACATTTCAGTGGCTTTTGAAGTTATATTCTAATTATATGAATATAAATTCAAATTCAAATAGGATAACGATTTAAATTCGAAGTTCCAAATATTCCTTAAAAATGTTCATTATTTTTGGTTTGGTGCAAAAGCCTTTCCTAAAATATCAAACAATTAATAAGAACATTTTGGAAAAAAATTAATGCATTTTTCCAGGGTTCTTTGCCCTACTTTTAATTAAAATTTTGAGGCTTCCAAATTTCCTCAATTCAAGTTTCTTGAATCTAGACATGATGCATGATGCACTCTGATGCAACTATTTACAAGAAAATTCTAGGGCTGTGACACTCCACGTTTATCGCAGATGTTTCGCTTTCGCAAACCATGTTCAATGTAATCCCTAATTTAAAAATCACATGTTTTGAATTTGAAAGTAGGCAATCACTTATTTCATATCCAACCATGTTTATTACAAATATAGGTTCAACCACGGATGCATAATTCGATGAACAAGTACATATACTGAAGAACTACAGAAGCGCCGAGTAAAGAATGATGAACCACAGTTGTACTAAAGACTGTAAAGAGAGAGGCGAAAGACATTCTTGTTGCTAGAGAAGCTGAAGTGGAATGCCCGTATTGTGACCTCCTCCATGCGTAATGCGTGCACGACTCTAGGCCAACCCCTTGTGATGGCTGCCCGTCCATCCTTTACCGTCTTCCTTACGACTTCTCGATGCTCATTGTAGTCTGGATGAAATACTTTAACCTTCATTCTGTGTCCACCAATCATGTACTTTGCAAGGTAATCTTGAGTGATCTGCTTCGGGAACCACTACGAACGAAAAAGATTCAGACATTTTTGTCTAACAACTCATTACGTGCAGTAAAAAGAGAAGGCTGCAGGGTTTGTAGTTACCATCCTACAGCTCATTGTTGTGTTGGATAGAGCATAACAAATAATTTTCTTGCCACCATTTGTATCTTTTTGCTAATAATCCTTATCAGTTTCCTCACTTGATGCTTGTTCATGAATATCTCATTTCCCCATACACAAAAAGGGTTGATGCGTGGATCCTTGCCAAGGGCATATGTACCTACAAGCAACAAGTCAATATTAGAAGCTAACAAGTGTCCAGGCCTAGATCTATATGCACTACATTATGGAACCATGGGGGGAGTACAAGCCGAGGGATGAAGCTAACCTCGGCGAAAAATGGTGGCCACTCCTATTGTTGTCCCGCATAAGTAGTGGAAAGGCATGATAAGCATAGCAACCTTAACATCAAACAAATATAGCAAAGGTAAAAAACATCATCTCCAAATGATAGCTTGAATGTGTTGGTTTCAGCATGCTGTTAAAGCAGATATAAAATGGAATGCAATGTTACCGACAGCAGGCTTAACATCCATCAAATATTGCAATTCAAACTGGTATTGTTGAAAATGAATAGAACGTAGGTAGTGCTTAAACATCACACTGGATAAATGTGTAAAACTGAAATAAAGGGCATGTGTTAACTACAACAGGCATAACTGGAACCAAATATAGCCATTCAAACTGGTATTGATGCAGTCGAGCGGCACAGTTCCGACTTGCACATAATGAACAACACATTGTGAATGACTGAAATAAACAAGGCATAAATGATTAGTATAACAACCAAATATAGCCATTGAAAACTAGACAGAGTCTCATTGCAACCAACCTAACAAGCAAATACAGATAAACATGGCATATGCTTGAAAACTGGACATGCACACTGCAACCAACCTAACAAGTAGATACAGATAAATAAGACAACTGCTTGAAAATTAGACAAATGCTAAAAAAAGCAACCTAACAACCAAATATAGATAAACAAGGCATCTACTTGATAATTGGATAAATGTTCACTGCAACCAAACTACGAACCAAATACATAAAAACAAGGCATCTACTTGATAACTGAAAAAATGCTCACTTCAACCAACCTAACAACCAAATATAGATAAACAAGGCATCTGCTCACTATAAACAACCAAATATAGCCATTCGTGAAACTGAAGTGGACAATTCATACTTAAACATCACATAGCCCTATCAAATAATACATTTTTGCATAACTAAAATAAGTAAACATGGCATAGTTAAAGCACCGCACGGCAAGTGCTACTACAACAAAGGGTATGGGTTAGCAAGCTAGAAAAAGTAAGATTTGCTGATAGGATGTTGCCTCACATTTCATGGACGGGATCCTTCCAGTTGGTAGAGCACAGACCCATGGTGCACTCTCTGATGTCACAGATGGGCTGTTTCACCATGGAAGAACCTTTGTGGGTGCCCTCCTTATGGTCATGGTCGTGGTCGATGAGATCTGACTTGGCAATTGAGGATCCCAAGCCGCCGCCGTAGAACGTGTCCTTCAGAAATGACAAAATGGGCTTGATGGCGTATAAGGATCGCAAATCCTCGATCGCTTGGCGGAGGAGATCAGCGGCAGGGCCATCAAAGAGATCGACGGTGGTTGAACCAGAGGGGTTGGGGATGGACCACTTAACCTGTGACATGGCCCACGTGAATCCGTCGCTTTCGACAAGCTTGATGTCATAACTAGCTTTCCAGAGATACAGTAATATGCTAGCCCGCTGAAATGAAGCCTTCAGCATGGCAACGTAGTCAACGTCTTTGCCAGCTTCCGTGGTGACGTGTTGCTCCGGGATCGATAGGTCGGGGCGAACGGCGGCCACCTCGCCAATGTCCGTCGGAGAGGCCATGATAAACCTCTTCTTGGACGAACGCTCGTCGGGCTCCCAGGGATATGTGGTCGAGCTTAGGCTGAGACATTCTGGAGCAGGTGATGTGGATCTGGCGAGGAGGGACATCGCATGCCTCATCTAAAAACTCAGGGGAGTGGGGTGACTGTATGGGAATGGCTAGGTAACCTGAACTTTATTATCTAAGCTAGGAGGAACGGGCAGACAGGCAGGGGTTGGCGGCGGCGGCGGTGGCCGCGAGATAGGGTTCGAGGTTGGAGGGGGCTAGGTGGGGGACTGTGGAGGGGGTTGTTTGAGGATACGCCGTGGCTACTGAAAATTTTAGTAATGGTGAGTGCTACCTCTTGAGCACTTGCGTTGGTTTTCCCTTGAAGAGGAAAGGGTGGTGCAGCAAAGTAGCGTAAGTATTTCCCTCAGTTTTTGAGAACCAAGGTATCAATCTAGTAGGAGGCTACGCGCAAGTCCCTCGCACCTACACAAAACAAATAAATCCTCGCAACCAACGCGATAAGGGGTTGTCAATCCCTACACGGTCACTTACGAGAGTGAGATCTGATAGATATGATAAGATAATATTTTTGGTATTTTTATGATAAAGATGCAAAGTAAAATAAAAGCAAAGTAAATAACTAAGTGTTGGAAGATTTAATATGATGAAGATAGACCCGGGGGCCATAGGTTTCACTAGTGGCTTCTCCCAAGAGCATAAGTATTTTACGATGGGTGAACAAATTACTGTTGAGCAATTGACAGAATTGAGCATAGTTATGAGAATATCTACGTATGATCATGTATATAGGCATCACATCCAAGACAAGTAGACCGACTCCTGCCTGCATCTACTACTATTACTCCACACATCAACCGCTATCCAGCATGCATCTAGAGTATGAAGTTCAAGAGAATAGACTAACGCTTTAAGCAAGATGACATGATGTAGAGGGATAAACTCATGCAATATGATGAAAACCCCATCTTGTTATCCTCGATGGCAACAATACAATACGTGCCTTGCTACCCCTACTGTCACTGGGAAAGGACACCGCAAGATTGAACCCAAAGCTAAGCACTTCTCCCATGCAAGAAAGATCAATCTAGTAGGCCAAACCAAACTGATAATTCGAAGAGACTTGCAAAGATAACCAATCATACATAAAAGAATTCAGAGAAGATTCAAATATTGTTCATAGATAAACTTGATCATAAACCCACAATTCATCGGTCTCAACAAACACACCACAAAAGAAGATTACATCGAATAGATCTCCACAAGAGAGGGGGAGAACTTTGTATTGAGATCCAAAAAGAGAGAAGAAGCTATCTAGCTAATAACTATGGACCCGAAGGTCTGAGGTAAACTACTCACACTTCATCGAAGAGGCTATGGTGTTGATGTAGAAGCCCTCCGTGATCGATGCCCCCTCCGGCGGAGCTCCGGAACAGGCCCCAAGATGGGATCTTGTGGATACAGAAAGTTACGGCGGTGGAATTAGGGTTTTGGCTCCATATCTGATCGTTTGGGGGTACATAGGTATATATAGGAGGAAGAAGTACGTCGGTGGAGAAACAGGGGGCCCACGAGGGTGGAGGGCACGCCTGGGGGGGGGGGGGGGGGTAGGCGCGCCCCCTACCTCGTGGCCTCCCTGTTGGTTGCTTGACGTAGGGTCCAAGTCTCCTGGGTCTTGTTCGTTCCAAAAATCACTTTCCCGAAGGTTTCATTCCGTTTGGCACTCCTTTTCTTCGAAACCATAAAATAGGGAAAAAACAGCAATTCTGGGCTGGGCCTCCGGTTAATAGGTTAGTCCCAAAAATAATATAAAAGTGGATAATAAAGCCCAGTAATGTCCAAAACAGAAGATAATATAGCATGGAGCAATCAAAAATTATAGATACGTTGGAGACGTATCAAGCATCCCCAAGTTTAATTCCTGATCGTCCTCGAGTAGGTAAATGATAAAAACAGAATTTTTGATGTGGAATGCTACTTGGCATATTTTCAATGTATTTCTTCTTAATTGTGGTATGAGTATTCAGATCCGAAAGATTCAAGACAAAAGTTCAATATTGACATAAAAATAATACTTCAAGCATACTAACTAAGCAATTATGTCGTCTCAAAATAACATGGCCAAAGAAAGTTATCCCTAAAAAATCATATAGTCTGGCTATGCTCTATCTTCACCGCACAAAGTATTTAAATCATGCACAACCCTGATGACAAGACAAGCAATTATTTCATACTTTTGGTGTTCTAAAACTTTTTCAATCTTCACGCAATACATGAGCGTGAGCCATGGACATAGCACTTTAGGTGGAATAGAATGGTGGTTGTGGAGAAGACAAAAAGGGAGAAGATAGTCTCACATCAACTAGGCGTATCGACGGGCTATGGAGATTCCCATCAATAGATATCAATGTGAGTGAGTAGGGATTGCCATGCAACTGATGCACTAGATCTATAAGTATATGAAAGCTCAAAAAGAAACTAAGTGGGTGTGAATTCCCACTAGTATATGAGAGTGATAAAAAAGGAGACTCTCTATCATGAAGATCATGGTGCTA
Source organism: Triticum urartu (assembly GCF_003073215.2). Lineage (NCBI taxonomy): Eukaryota > Viridiplantae > Streptophyta > Magnoliopsida > Poales > Poaceae > Triticum > Triticum urartu. The sequence continues at coordinate 662,512,578 of NC_053023.1, read as the reverse complement.
CTTTGAAGCACAAGTGTGGTAAAAGGATAATAGCATTGTCCCTTCTCTCTTTTTCTCTCATTTTTTTATTTGGGACTTTTCTCTTTTTTTATGGCCTCTTTTTTTCGTCCGGAGTCTCATCCTGACTTGTGGGGGAATCATAGTCTCCATCATCCTTTCCTCACTGGGACAATGCTCTAATAATGATGATCATCACACTTTTATTTTCTTACAACTCAAGAATTACAACTCGATACTTAGAAAAAAATATGACTCTATATGAATGCCTCCGGCGGTGTACCGGGATATGCAATGACTCATGAGTGACATGTATGAAAGAATTATGAACGGTGGCTTTGCCACAAATACAATGTCAACTACATGATCATGCTCCAACTTCATCACATAACGGTTCACCATACGTGCATGCTACGAGAATCACAAATTTTAACACAAGTATTTCTCAAATTCACAACTACTCAACTAGCATGACTCTAATATCACCATCTCCATATCTCAAAACAATTATCAAGTATCGAACTTCTCATAGTATTCAACACACTCATAAGAGAATTTTATTATTAATCTTGTATACCTAGCATATTAGGATTATCTAAGAAAATTACCATGCTATTTAAGACTCTCAAAATAATCTAAGTGAAGCATGAGAGATCAATAGTTTCTATAAAACAAATCCACCACCGTGCTCTAAAAGATATAAGTTAAGCACTAGAGCAAAACTATATAACTCAAAAGATATAAGTGAAGCACATAGAGTATTCTAATAATTTCTGAATCATGTATGTCTCTCTCAAAAGGTGTGTACAGCAAGGATGATTGTGGTAAACTAAAAAAATAAAGACACAAATCATACAAGGCGTTCCAAGCAAAACACATATCATGTGGTGAATAAAAATATAGCTCCAAGTAAAGTTACCGATAGAAGTAAACGAAAGAGGGGATGCCTTCCAGGGCATCCCCAAGCTTTGGCTTTTAGGTGTCCTTAGATTATCTTGGGGGTGCCATGGGCATCGCCAAGCTTAGGCTCTTGCCACTCCTTGTTCCATAATCCATCAAATCTTTACCCAAAACTTGAAAACTTCACAACACAAAACTTAAAGTAGAAAATATCGTGAGCTCCGTTAGCGAAAGAAAACAAAAGACCACTTCAAGGTACTATAATGTACTCATTCTTTATTTATATTGGTGTTAAACCTACTATATTCCAACTTCTCTATGGTTTATAAACTATTTTACTAGCCATAGATTCATCAAAATAAGCAAACAACACACGAAAAACAGAATCTGTCAAAAACAAAATAGTCTGTAGTAATCTGTAGCTAGCGCAAGATCTGGAACCCCAAAAATTCTAAAATAAATTTCTGGACGTGAGGAATTTATCTATTAATCATCTGAAAAATTAATTAACTAAATAACACTTTCCAAATAAAAATTGCAGAAGTTCTCGTGAGCGCTAAAGTTTCTATTTTTTACAACAAGATTAACAAGACTTTCCCCAAGTCTTCCCAACGTTCTACTTGGAAACAACACTAATTAAACACAAAAAAACACAACCAAAACAGAGGATAGATAAATTATTTATTACTAAACAGGAGCAAAAATCAAGAAATAAAAATAAAATTGGGTTGCCTCCCAACAAGTGCTGTCGTTTAATGCCCCTAGCTAGGCATAAAAAGCAAGGATAGATCTAGGTATTGCCATCTTTGGTAGGTAATTCTTCAATGAGGCATCTACCATCCTTAGGAATTTCTTTATTTTTATTAATTATCAAAATTTTAGGCGCACGATCGAAAAATTCATTGGTAACAAATGGTTCCTTAATGATAGCAAAAAGATTGGGATGAATACTTATAGATTTGAGATCTGCAGTTTCCTTACTAGAAGATTAACCCTTATTTTTAAAAACATACATAAGCTTGGAAATTTTAGTGGGAGGACTTGGAGTATTCTTTATGGAAGAAAAAGCGGTTCCCAAGTTGGTAATAATACCCTCAAGTTTATTGATTCTTGTGGAATCCTGATTTATTTTCTCATTAACTATAGGTTCCTTTTCTTTAATATTTTTCAAGGTGACTCCTACTTTAGATCCATATTGAGTGATTCGGTTGTGGATCTTTTTATCCAAATTTTCAATTAACTCTACAGTAGCAACCTTATTCTCAATAATTTCAAGTCTTTTCATTACATGCTCCAAAGTTAACGTAGTTCCATTAACCAAAAGAGGTGGTGACCCAAACAAATCTATCATAGCATTATAAGAATCAAAAGTATGGCCACCCAAGAAGTTCCCTCCAGTAATGGTATCAAGGATATATATCTGTGCCAAGGAGTAGTGCCTACATAAAAATTGCAAATAAGAACAGAAGTAGATTGCTTCCTGGTAGATCTATTTTGAGCATTGAAAATTCTATACCAAGCGTCTTTTAGATTTTCTCCCTCCCTTTGCTTAAAATTTAGAATTTCTTTCCCGGGAGACAACGGAGAAGATACAGTACTTTCCATAATGACAAGCAAGCAATCCAACACACAAGCAAACGAGCAAAAAGAGGCAAATAGAGAAAGAGAGGGAGGATAGAGAGAGAGGGTGAATAAAACGACAAGGGTGAAGTGGGGGAGAGGAAAACGAGAGGCAAATGGCAAACAATGTAATGCGGGAGATAAAGGTTTGTGATGGGTACTTGGTATGTTGACTTTTGCGTAGACCTCCCCGGCAACGGTGCCAGAAATCCTTCTTGCTACCTCTTGAGCACTTGCGTTGGTTATCCCTTGAAGAGGAAAGGGTGGTGCAGCAAAGTAGCATAAGTATTTCCCCCAGTTTTTGAGAACCAAGGTATCAATCCAGTAGGAGGCTACGCGCGAGTCCCTCGCACCTACACAAAACAAATAAATCCTCGCAATCAACGCGATAAGGGGTTGTCAATCCCTACACGGTCACTTACGAGAGTGAGATCTGATCGATACGATAAGATATTATTTTTGGTATTTTTATGATAAAGATGCAAAGTAAAATAAAAACAAAGTAAATAACTAAGTGTTGGAAGATTTAATATGATGAAGATAGACCCGGGGGCCATAGGTTTCACTAGTGGCTTCTCTCAAGAGCATAAGTATTTTACGGTGGGTGAACAAATTACTGTTGAGCAATTGATAGAATTGAGCATAGTTATGAGAATATCTAGGTATGATCATGTATGTAGCCATCACGTCCAAGACAAGTAGACCGACTCCTTCCTGCATCTACTACTATTACTCCACACATCGACCGCTATCCAGCATGCATCTAGAGTATGAAGTTCAAGAGAATGGAGTAACGCTTTAAGCAAGATGACATGATGTAGAGGGATAAACTCATGCAATATGATGAAAACCCCATCTTGTTATCCTCGATGGCAACAATACAATACGTGCCTTGCTACCCCTACTGTCACTGGGAAAGGACACCGCAAGATTGAACCCAAAGCTAAGCACTTCTCCCATTGCAAGAAAGATAAATATAGTAGGCCAAACCAAACTGATAATTCGAAGAGACTTGCAAAGATAACCAATCATACATAAAAGAAATCAGAGAAGATTCAAATATTGTTCATAGATAAACTTGATCATAAACCCGCAATTCATCAGTCTCAACAAACACACCACAAAAGAAGATTACATCAAATAGATCTCCACAATAGAGGGGGAGAACTTTGTATTGAGATCCAAAAAGAGAGAAGAAGCCATCTAGCTAATAACTATGGACCCGAAGGTCTGAGGTAAACTACTCACACTTCATCGGAGAGGCTATGGTGTTGATGTAGAAGCCCTCCGTGATCAATGCCCCCTTCGGTGGAGCTACGGAACAGGCCCCAAGATGGGATCTTGTGGATACAGAAAGTAACGGCGGTGGAATTAGGGTTTTGGCTCCGTATCTGATCGTTTGGGGGTACGTAGGTATATATAGGAGGAAGAAGTACGTCGGTGGAGCAACAGGGGGCCCACGAGGGTGGAGGGCGCGCCTTGGGGGTAGGTGCGCCCCCTACCTCATGGCCTCCCTGTTGGTTGCTTGACGTAGGGTCCAAGTCTCCTGGGTCTTGTTCGTTCCAAAAATCACGTTCCCGAAGGTTTCATTCCGTTTGGACTCCGTTTGGTATTCCTTTTCTTCGAAACCTAAAATAGGCAAAAAAAACATCAATTCTGGGCTGGGCCTCCGGTTAATAGGTTAGTCCCAAAAATAATATAAAAGTGGATAATAAAGCCCAGTAATGTCCAAAGCAGAAGATAATATAGCATCGAGCAATAAAAAATTATAGATACGTTGGAGACGTATCAGTGAGTGGAGATGGTGGCGGATGAGGGAGAGGGCGATGGTTCAAATTCCTCGGCTACTACAATTTTACTATAAGGTCGGTACTGGAGGAGTGTGGGCGACGGTTGAAGTACGGCGGTTACTAAAATTTTGGTAAAGGAATTGATGTGGTGCGGGAGTGCCCAAGATCGCGCACGGTCCAATAATAATATGCGTGTATGATAATAAGGAAAAGTGGCGAAACCGCCGATTTTTGCAACGCTCAAGGCGGGTAGTTTGTTTTTGTATTTCTAGCTAGCTGGTCTATCGCACACGGTTCCTCTTAATTTCCAAATAAACTTACCTGCCTTTAGCTTGCGCAGGTGGTGATTTTACAGCGCACTTGCATCGCACACGGTTAAGCCAGTACCTCCACCCTTTGCTCGCACTTACGCATTCATGGTGATTGTACAACGCACTTGCATCACACACGGTTGAGCCACTACCTCCACATTCGCTCGCGCTTGCGCAGTCGTTGTGATTCACAGTGCACTTGCATCGCACATGGTTAAGATATTATACCCGTGTCCGTTGAGTGTCATCCGAGTCTTTGCAGCAAAAAAATGTTAGAGAGGGCCAGAAGAAAACCACACCAGCATGTGGCCCAAATATATATGAGTGAAAAGGGTGGTCTGTGATGTTCAAAATTCTAATGCACAACTTTGACCGCACGGGCCCATGGTTGGGCACGTCGTCGAAGATCGATGAGAGGGGCACTTTGGTGGCACCTGCCTCGCAAACCCGAAAGCACCCTTGGATATATCTATAATGACATAATGTCGTAGCTAGCTAGGATGCTTGGCCCACCACCTCCCACTTCATGTCAGCGGGGCGGATGCACATAATGATACTTTGGCATACATACATGTCGTGATGACCTACCATAAGACGGACCAATGTATCTATCATTTGGTCAAACGAAAACTATTGTTGTCGATACACCGCTTGGGCCAATAGATTGAACCATCATAAAAATTCCATGAGAGGGACCACAAAACCAGCACCTCTTGCATCTGGCCCAAAATGATGTACATTGGGAAGGGGTGATGTATGTTTTCAATATAGAATGATGTACAATTTAGATGTGGTGCCTACCTCTCGATACAAACAACAACCATGAAGGCAAGGTAGTTAAGGACGAGATACGCAGCGTACGATGTAGGTCGAACCCAGCAATCTGAGCATGAGGGAGGGAATCCATACAACGCATGAGCTCAAGCTTTGGTTGAGCGACATGTGATACTGACTGGCCCTAACACGAACTAGGAGGAATCCATTCATTGCCAACACATACCCCTCGTTATCAGTCAAAGGGATTATATATATACACTCGGAGAGCCCACACATATGCGTGTCATCACAAAAAACTGCACCAGGGAGACGTGGTCGATCAGAAGACCCCGTACACACTGCATGCGGCCCGAAAATATGTATGCGCACGGTGGTGTGTGATGTGTTTAAATCCTGAGTGCACAACTTTGATGGGCCACCAACTACATTACAAACTGAACACCGTACCCCGACTCCAAGCCTGTTTCAATATGTACAATGTCGGTTTCCCAACTTCGAGGCGAAACTTTATTTGGTAAAGCATGGCACACATCTATACCCATATATAGTGTGAGAATAACTTTGAAAGTTGGTCGTTGGATGAAACCAATCCGATGGTACAGAGATGGCAAATCCGAGCACTACTGGCCATTGGATATCATCTACAATCCACCAGAATCTACCACATGTACAATCTAGAGGACTCCATGGTTGAACTTAAGCATAATGCACAAACCTCAAAACACAAGCACTTCTCCTTTGTTCTATAATCTTCCATATCTTAATTGCCCAAACTTTTTTTTCTAAATGAATTGTCACTTTTTGTTTTTAATTTATGCTTTACAATGCACAATTCCATGAATCTTAAAATGAATTTTTTTATAAAACTAATTGATTTTGAATGAGATGAACTATAAGAATTAAATCAACATCTACATCATGCATCTATGACTCAAAGCTTACATGCTATAGTGTGGTATTTATTCATAATTTGGTTACCAAATCTCATGTGTGCAATGCATGTGTACCTTACTAGTATCAATAGGAAACCATCATGGTAAAACGCTTCTCGTCGTTGGGTCAAAGGGATAGATTGTGTGGGGCCCCCTCATTGTCGGTAAAGGATAGTATATATACCTCGGGTAGCCCACAGATATGTGCAGCGTCTATAAGCCTCACAGGGGAGACATGCTCGATAAGAACACCCTGCCCCCTATACCCTACATGCGACCTGATAAAGGTTTATATAATCTCCATGATGGGTCAAGTCAATCATTCTTTAATTTTTTTAGAGAAAAAATAACCAATAAAAACATAGTCTACAAATTAGTAAAACAAGGATCCCAAGGTTTATATAATTGCCATGATAGGTCACTATAGAAATATTTATCTCTATAATGACCGTGTCATGGCATTTAAATGAAGCTTGAGATATGCAACTTCCCACCGGGTCACCCATCCTTGGACTACTCCAGCCTAAGCACACTTAAACACTTAAACCCATCCTTGGACTACTCCAGGCTAGCAGATGGGAAGCCGCCCCTTGCTGATAGGAATTGCCTCCTTGCCATTAAGGCATTTCACACTGGTCGATCACCCTATGGGACCTACTCCCTCCTATCCCACACATCTGTGCTTTTAGAAACTGTGTGCGATATTTACATGGCCGGCGTGTCGCCGCTAGCCTTCAATGAGCACTGACACTAGTAGCGGGAAAACGATGGGAGAAGAGGCAGGAAACATATGAGAGGAGTGGCGGGAAACGGTAGCCTGTTTAGAAAATGTACTAGAGAAGGAACCGTGAGCTAGCATGACGCATGTGCACAGTGCTTACCGATGCACTGCATGTGCTACCGAAAGGGCTGAGGGTTGCCGTTCGATCTGGGAGCATCCAACGGTGCACACATATGATCCGTGGGGTTTGGGTTCAGTCCAATCAGAACGCATGACTCAGATCGCGCGCACAGCAGGGGGGAGGGGAGCATCGGCCATGGTTTGGTAGGCACACGGCTTTCATGAGTGAACGTGTGCTATTTGAAAACATTTCGTGAGAAGAATCTCAGTTTTTAAATCCCTGTAAATCCAAAACTCACCCGAAAATCATGAAACCTGGCATGGTGTCACGACATGGCACATATATGTTGAGGAATTTTTTCGTCCATTTTGGCGCAAGTTTTATTACAAGCCTCTTACAAACTAGAGCTTCTCTCAAAGAAGCCTTGTGCTTCCGATGGGGAAACGTGTCCCCCTTGTTGGCAAAACATAATCACTGCCTCTTTTCGCCATGTATTTTCTTCTACGGGCAACATAGAACGACTAGATATATGTGCTGAAATTTAAACTTATGCAGGGTTCGTTTGGCCTTTTATACACTAATTGCGTTTCCTAGGCATTTAATGTCCATAATTCAAATCTGAACTTCAAATACATGCTCTAGTTCACCAAAATGGCTAGAAAAATTGTACATGTGTCCTTGGGTGCATGTTTAGGTCCCATGCCACGAATGGGAACGAACTACAACTGTACCGGCGTCCTGGCTTGTCCTCAAACTTTTGGAATCTCGATTTTAAATCCCCGTAAATCCTAAACTCACCAGAAAGGCATGAAAGTTGGCATGGTAACACGTCATGGCACATATATGTCGTGGTAAAAACATTGTCCAATTTGGGCCACGCTTTATTATAAACCTCTTACAAACCGGAGTTCTCTCAAAGAAGCCTCGTGGTTCCGATGGGGAAACGTGTTCCCCTTGTGGGCCAAACGATAATCGCTCCCTCTTCTAGCCTCGTATTTTCTTCTACATGCAACACGGAACAACAAGAGATTCACCCTGAACTTTGAAATTATTCAGCGTTCGTTTGACCATTTATATTCATTAATTGAGTTTTCTAGGCATTTAATGTCCATAATTCTAATCCAAATTACAAATACATGCTCCAGTGCACCAAAATGGCTCGAAAAAACGTACATGTGTCCTTGGGGTGCATGTTTAGGTCCCATGGAACGAATGTGAATGAATTCAACCGTCTTGCTGTCCTGGCTTGGCCAAAAACATTGCAAATCTCGGTTTTTAAAACTTTGTAAATCCAAAACTCACCAGGAAATCATGAAACTTGGCATGGTGTCACTACATGGTACATATAATTGTCCAATTTGGGCGAAGCTATATTACAAGCCTCTTACAAACTGGCGCCTATCGCAACCCTCGTGGTTCTGGTTGGGAAACATGCCCCTCTTGTGGGCGAAACGATAATCGATGCCTCTTCTCGCCTTGAACTTTGTTTTCTACAGGCAACATAGAATAACAGGAGTGTAGTGCTGAAATTTTGAACTGTTCAGGGTTTGTTTGGCCATTGTATATATTAATTAAGTTTTCTAGGCATTTAATGTAGTGCATAATTCAAATTTGAACTAAAAGCACATGGTCCAGTGAAGCAAAAGGGGTGGGAAATCATATATGTGTCATTGGGTGCATGTTTAGGTCTGATTTCAGGAATGTGAATGAATTACAAACTTCTCATCATCCTGAAACATTGAGAATCTCGGTTTTTAAATCCCAGTAAATCAAAAACTCACCCAAAAAACATGAAACTTTGCATGGTTTCATGACATGGCACATATATGCCGTGGTAAAAAAATCGTCCAGTTTGAGACAAGGTGCACACATTAATTGCCAACGAAGTCCTTTTTGAAACAAATAGCTGACACATTAATATCGCAAACCGTTGTATTATATGAACCGTGTCAAAATTTAACCATACTCGATGGCGTGCGTGCAACCGTTTGATTAGACGGGATGAGCGCAAGAAGTCCGCCGTGCAGGCTCGACTGGACGCCTACGAGCAGTCCACCGTGCAGGCTCGACGGGACGCATGCATCCTGTCCGCCTCGCAGGCTCGACGGGACACATGCAAGAAGAAAGGCCGCCCATGCTCACTGGAAGCGAGCTCTTTGACCTCCATGCACCAGCCGCCCCCTGCCTCGCTCACAACTTCTCCATTAATGGGTTAATTAAAGAACTTGGACGGAGGATGTTTGCTAGTGATCCCATGGTAGCATTTGCTTTGTTCTTGTTTTCAACTCGTATTCTGGCCTAATTTAAATTTCCACATAGGGAAATGGATAATACGACAAAAATAAAATGGCAACAGATAATACGATGACAAATTTAGAATGGCGCAGATAATAATTGTCTTACATATTCCGGATAATTTAAAATGCCAGATGCGGCAAAGCCCGGAAGACACGGGGGCAGGAGAAGAAGGAAATCTCAGACAATGATCTGGGTCACTACTGTCTCTACCCGTCGATGGATGCCGGACGACGACATCCTCCAGCTCCTTCAATTCCTCACGACTTTGCTTGAAAGCAGCCAAATATTCCTCCACCTCCTGCTCGCGCTCGATCCAGAGCTTCCTCAAGTCACCCATCAGTTCCTCGACGACCGCTGTCAGTGCCATCCTCGAGGAACTGCTCTGCTCATGCAGCATCTTCCAGCCGGTGGCCGCCTCCTCCTTCTCGGTGAGCACCTTGAGGAGCCTTGCATTGTCACCCATGAGTTGCTCGACGAGGCCGGTCGCCTTGTCAACCGAGGCACCGCTGATCTCGAGCAGCTTCACCAAGCCGTCGACCAGCTCCTGCTGCTTAATGACGTCAGCAAGAATGTCGTCATCACCGGACAAGGACTTCAGGGACGCTAGTTCATTGCGATGGCCGACACGGCGAGTGCGCTCATGAGAGCCCTCGCATGCCCGTGAGAGCTCGTTCGAGGGCTCCGCGGCGCGCCGGGACATCTCTACTACGGCTGTGGCTTTGCGGCGGGGCCTCTCTAGTGCTTCCGCGGCCTTGGTCTTTGCTGCCTGGTTATGTGTCTACTCGAAACTCCTCCTATCGGTCATGGTGGAACGACTTGACAGGAAAGACCAGTTTTGTGGGTAATGAGGAGAGGAACTGTGAAGTAATTTTTGAATGGGTAGTTTTTATAGCCCGGTGCTAAGTGTGAACACATATTAGTTTGATAGGCGTGAACAGATTTGCAATTACTTATTGCGTTGTAATCTGCAATGTGGCGATAAACAAGGTCAAAATTTATTGATGGCAGAAGGTTGACCACGTGGTTTCTCACCATTGAGGCGGCCGCGGCGCGCTTTGCTCGCGTCCGTCTACGCTTTTTGCTCACCATTGAGGCGGCTGTGGCGCACTCCGCTCTGGCGTCCCTACGCGCGCTCTGCTCAGCGTTGAGGCAAATTTACAATGGTAATGATTAATAATTATCTTACATATTCAAGATAATTTAAAATGCCACATGCGGCAAGGCCTAGAACACTCACGACCTACATATGCATACAATTATAATAAAATATAGGCTAAAAGGCTGAGCTAGCGGCCTTTCGACAATGGTCTTCTCGAACTCGATGATCAACATAGCACCCTTGCAGTTGTTCACTCCAAGTGTCCCAACCCGCCACCACCTAAGGAGCTGCTGGCGCTGGAAGGCTCTTGGGGCTGCTGGGCCTCTTCCAGAAGAGCTTGACAGCGTACAATTGTGCGCATGATATCTCCGCAGAACCACTCCATTTCCATGGCTCTGGCCTGGTAGAAAATTCCATCCATCACCTGCATCCTCAAGATATCATATTGGCCATGTTCTACATCGTCGGGGACATCAACTCTGCCAAGGATGCGCTCGATCCTGGCCACCACATCATCGGGATCGAGGTTGACACCGCCGCCATGGGCAATGATGAAGCTGTAGGCTTCTTGTGTCTTGACTGAATCGTAGAGGTCCTCTGCCCATTCCTTGTGGGGCATCAGGCTCTCGATGAGCACTGGTGATGGCGGCTCTTCGGGTGGGTCGTCGATCATGCCGCTGAGCAGCTCTGGATCTTTTGCACGATGGATGGCAAACTGCTCATCACACCTCGTCTGCAATATGTTCATTGTGTGCCTAAGGACTGTCACGCCGCTATCGCTGCAGATGGGCCATGGTGCCTGCACCGGCCAATGAAGCTCTAGCTCCCGACCTACTCCGGCTCGTTCTCCTCACCGAAGATGTAACGCAGGTAAGCGTCGACGTCGAAGCTTTGGTCGTTGCCCGACATGCTTGGAATAACTAATGGTAGATGGGTGACGACTAGATATGCGCAAAGTGTTGCGATAGTGCATTGCTGCCTGGGTTATATGCAGCAAGCCATTAGCTGATGGCGGGAAACTGATGAGGGAAGAGGCATGGATTTTACAATTCACCCATGTGGAGCGCGGGAAGCATTCGCTGGAGCGCAGGAAGAATAAGTGGAGCACACACACAACTCGAATACCGTATCCGGTGCCACGTGTTATTTATCACACAAGTGTTAACATAAGGAAACGTATGTGTAACTTACTCATCGCACACGAGTACTCGCAGACGCATTGCGTGCAATACTCCTAGCCACTGCAAGCAACTAGTTTGCATTTTTCAAAGTTTTTGTACACACAGAATCGCACACGAACTAACTGTATTAACCGTCTGTGTTGTAATATCTCATCGCAAACAGTTCATCTGAGTTGGCTGTTTGCCACGTATCACACACATCTTGTTAAGTTAAACTGTTTCTGTTGTGTTCCCTAAACAAAAACAGTTCGTCCGAGTGAACCGTATGCCGTATATCACACACACCTTGATCTGACTAACAGTTTCTGTTGCACTCCCTAATAGCAAATAGTTCATCGGAGCGAACTGTATGCCGTATATTGCACACACATTGATATGGCTGCCCATTTCTGTTGTTCTGCCTCATCACAAACAGGTCGAATGGATTAACCGTGTGTCTTGCATCGCACACGCAATTAAAATCTGAATCGTGTTTGATGGCTTCACCATCGCAAACGTTTTGCACCTTTTTGACGGGTTTTTTACATCCCTGTTTGCGATTAATGCATCAACACACTTTCGTCAAAGGGTCTCTGATCATAGTGTTGCGTTAGCAGCATCCTGCAGTAGTGACGGTACTTAAAACTAAGTTTGGATTATATGAGTGGTTAGTCATGCCTTTTGGGTTAACTAATGCACCTAGTACTTTCATGAGATTAATGAACGAAATTTTACGTGCTTTCATTGGATGATTTGTGGTAGTCTATTTTGATGATATACTGATTTATAGTAGATCTTTGGAAGAAAATTTGGAACATTTGTGTGTTGTTTTATTGCTCTACGTGATGCACGTTTCTTTGGTAACCCTGGGACCTTTTGCACTGACTGCATATCTTTTCTTGGCTATGTTGTTACTCCACAGGGAATTGAAGTTGATAAAGCCAAGATTGAAGCTATTGAGAGTTGGACACAACCCAAAACGGTCACACAAGTGAGGAGTTTTCTTGGACTCACTGGTTTCTATAGGCGTTTTATGAGAGATTTCGGCACGATTGCTGCACCTCCCAATGAGCTTACAAAGAAGGATGCGCCTTTTGTTTGGGGTACCGCATAGGAAGAAGCCTTCGCGATATTGAAAAATAAGTTGACACATGCTCCATTACTCCAACTTCCTAATTTTAATAAGACTTTTGAGGTTGAATGTGATGCTAGTGGAATTATATTAGGAGGTGTGTCATTACAAGATGCAAAACCTGTTGCATACTTTTCTAAAAAATTGATTGGGACTAGTCTGAACTATTCTACTTATGATAAATAATTATATGCTCTTGTTCAGACTTTAGAAACATGTCAACATTATTTATAGCCCAAAGAATTTGTTATACATTCTGATCATGAATCTTTAAAACATATTAAAAGTCAAGCCAAACTAAATCATAGACATGTTAAATGGGTTGAATTCATTGAGACTTTCCCTTATGTCACTAAACACAAGAAGGGTAAATAAAATGCTATTGGTGATGCATTGTCTCATTGCTATACTATGCTTTCACAACTTGACTTTAAAATATTTGGTTTGGAGACCATCAAAGATCAATATGTGCATGATGCTGATTTTAAAGAGGTAATGTAGAATTGGTAAGAAGGAAGAACATGGAACAAGTTTGTCGTTAATGATGGATTTGTGTTCCGTGCTAACAAGCTATGCATTCCAACTAGCTCCATTTGTCTTTTGTTGTTGTAGGAGGCGCATGGAGGAGGATTAATGGGACACTTTAGCGTGAAGAAGATAGAGGATGTACTTGCTACGCATTTCTTTTGGCCAAAGTTGAGATGGGATGTTGAGCATTTTGCTGCTCGCTGCACTACATGTCAAAAAGCAAAGTCATGACTCAATCCTCATGGTTATTTATGCATGCCTTTGTTTGAACCTAGTGTTCCTTGGGACAATATATCTATGGACTTTTTTTAGGTTTACCTCGAGCAAAGAAGGAGAGGGATATCATATTTGTTGTCGTGGATAGATTTTCAAAAATAGAACACTTTATACCATGTCATAAAAGCAATGATGCTTCTAATGTTGCTGATTTGTTCTTTCGGAAAATTATTCGCTTGCATGGTGTGCCAAATACTATTGTTTCATATCGTGATACTAAAATTTTCAGCCACTTTTGGAGATGTTTATGGGCAAAGTTGGGGACTAAACTACTTTTTAGTACTACATGTCACCGCCAAACTGATGGAGAAACTGAATTAGTCAATAGAACTTTGTCTACTATGCTTAGGGATGTTTTGAAGAATAACCTTAAAAAGTGGGAAGAATGCTTGCCTCATATTAAATTTTCTTATAATTGTTCGCTACATTCCACTACAAAGATGTGCCCTTTTGAGATTGTGTATGGTTTCTTACCTCATGCACCTATTGATTTATTGCCTCTTCCATCTTCGTAGAAGGTTAGTTTTGATGCTAAACAACATGCTGAATTGATCTTAAAAATGCATGAGTTAACTAAGGAAAATATTAGGCGCATTAATGCTAAATATAAACTTGCTGGAGATAAGGGTAGAAAGTGTGTTGTCTTTTCACCTAGAGATCTTGCTTGGTTACATTTGTGTAAGGATAGGTTTTCTAATTTGCACAAGTCAAAGCTAATGCCATGTGCTGACGGTCATTTAAAGTGTTAGAGAAAATAAATGATTATGCATATAAAGTTCAGCTACCTACAGATTTTGGGGTTAGTCCCACTTTTAACATTGCAGATTTGAAGCCTTATTTGGGTCAGGACGATGAGCTTTCGTCGAGGACGACTTCATTTCAAGAAGGGGAGGATGATAAGGACATCAATACCAATGTTACACCCACAACTCTTGCTGCTATGCATAATGGACCAATTACTAGAGCTCGCGCATGCCAATTAAATTACCAGGTACTTTTGTTACTTGATAATGATTCTAACGTTCATGAGAATATGATTCTGCCTAAAGTGGATACATTTATTTTGCGTATAGATGAAGGGCCTAGCTTGGACAAGAAGGATGAACATTGGAGCAAGATCAAGCATGGAGATGATGGCATGCGTAAGGGAACAAGAACGGGGTTTCAAGTGATGATTTCAGGACTTTGAAGCCACCATAATGAGTGCATGAAGGCTTGGACGAAATATACACGATGCCACTTCATAAATTTCGTCCAGAGGCTATTACAGGTGCTGCGTCACCTTATTATTGGGTCATGCCCATGTAATTTCGAAATACTTCAGTATAGGCTGTTTTTAGAGTCCGTATGTGGGGGGAAACAAAGTTAGGGTTGGTTTCAGACCCCTCATCCAAGGGGTCACGAAATTCCACCTACTCCTCCATATATACACCCCTTAGGACATCGTTTAGACTTTGTGTTGGGGATATACACCGCGGTATGACCCGACCGGACTTGGCGGCTCACAGAGACCCGACGAGTATTTGGTGACTTACTGATGACCCCAACGGTGGATCAGATGGATAACAAGGCCCAAGGCCAAGAAGGCCGGTTCATGTGATGGTGGGCCGACTTACGAGGAAGACATAAGGAATATCTCCTACAAAGGAAGCAAGACTAGGACTCCACCTGTAATAGAGTAATCCTAATTCTACTAGGACTAGTCATGTAACCCGCCCCTTCAACATATATAAGGAGGGGCAGGGCTCCCAAAAGAGGGACAAGCAAGAAGAAACAATCTCTAGGACTAGACACAAAGAGCCGTCTTACCGACGACTCCCTCATAATCATAATGAGACCTAGCCACAAACAGCATGTAGGGCTATTACCGGACGATGTTTCCCGGGGCCCGAAGCTGTCTAAATCCTTGTCTTATGTTGCGTATCTTGATTCAGCTCAACCCCTCTCAAGCTACTACAAAGATGCGTTGGCCTCATGACTAATTCCTCACACTAGGACATCTGTCGTGACAATTCCACGACAGTTGGAGCCCACCGTGGGACACGCGCACGGTGGTGATGAGTTCTTGGAGGGATTTTCTGCCAGGGATCGAGAAAGCTCATGATGTGTCGGATGAAAAAGAACCGGCACAGAAGATAGCATCGTCAACGGACAGTCAAAGCGACATATACAAGATTTTAGATTAAGAAAACATTAGGGTTGCGTTGATCCACCAGTACGCACGACCAGATGATCTGTCGAGGCCGCGTTAAGTTTTGTCACCACTGTAGGTCAAAATCTCGCATCCAAAATCAATTGATACAAGGACAAGTCGCCGAGACCGACAGGGTTGACGGCACCGTTGTCCGTGTCTAAATTCAATTTGGAGTATGAGATTCCGTCGCTATGGCGTGGCGTGGCTCCCCAGGCTTGCTACAAATTTCTTAATGGACCAAGGTGAAAACCTCAAACACATGAACCAGCAGTTGCGAAAAGAAAAAAGAAGAAGGAAATAAAAAAAGGGAGGAGGCTACGACCTGGAAGACATGGAGAGCCAAACCAACAACGACCCGGACGAGCACGGGGACGGAGGGATCGACTTGGACTTTGCGGCCTTGCCATCCTGCCTCCACCCGTTCCAGTGCGCCTTCGAGCCGCCGGCCCCCGCCTGCTGAGCCGCGCCGGTGCGCCAAGCCGGCCTTGTAGGAGCCACCTCCGCTACTGTGTCTCTAAATCACCGTTGACCCACCTGGCGGCTTGCATATCTGCGGCCTGATCTCCGCTGCTGCCGCCTCCGCTGACCTTCGCAGAACCGCCTCGCCGAGGTACCTCTACCACTATGAGCCGGCCTCATTGTGACGCCCCCGATTCAATCGTACACTAATCATACACGCAAACATGTACGATCAAGATGAGGGACTCACGGGAAGATATCACAACACAACTCTACAAATAAAATAAGTCATACAAGCATCATATTACAAGCCAGGGGCCTCGAGGGATCGAATACAAGAGCTCGATCATAGACGAGTCAGCTGAAGCAACAATATCTGAGTACAGACAAAAGTTAAACAAGTTTGCCTTAAGAAGGCTAGCACAAACTGGGATACAGATTGAAAGAGGCGCATGCCTCCTACCTGGGATCCTCCTAAACTACTCCTGGTCGTCGTCAACGGGCTGCACGTAGTAATAGGCACCTCCAGTGTAGTAGGAGTCGTCGTCGACGGTGTCGTCTGGCTCCTGGGCTTCAACGTCTGGTTGCAGCAATAGAGTATAGAAAGGGGGAAAAGAGGGAGCAAAGCAACCGTGAGTACTCATCCAAAGTACTCGCAAGTAAGGAGCTACACTACATATGTATGCATTGGTATCAAATGGAATAAGGGTATCATATGTGGAATGAACTGCAGAATGCTGGAATAAGAGGGGGATAGCTAGTCCTATCGAAGACTACGCTTCTGGTAACCTCCATCTTGCAGCAGGAGAAGAGAGTAGACAGTAAGTTCACCAAGTAGCATCGCATAGCATAATCCTAACCGATGATCCTCCCCTCGTCGCCCTGTGAGAGAGCGATCACCGGTTGTATCTGGCACTTGGAAGGGTGTGTTTTATTAAGTATCTGGTTCTAGTTGTCATAAGGTCAAGGTACAACTCCAAGTCGTCCTGTTACCGAAGATCACGGCTATTCGAATAGATTAACTTCCCTGCAGGGGTGCACCACATAACCCAACACGCTCGATCCCATTTGGCCGAACACACTTTTCTGGGTCATGCCCGGCCTCGGAAGATCAACACGTCGCAGCCCTACCTAGGCACAACAGAGAGGTCAGCACGCCGGTCTAAATCCTATGGCGCAGGGGTCTGGGCCCATCGCCCATTGCACACCTGCATGTTGCGTACGCGGCCGGTGAGCAGACCTAGCCTCCCTTATACAAGAGTAGGCGTTCCAGTCCAACCCAGCGCGCGCCGCTCAGTCGCTGACATCACGAAGGCTTCGGCTGATACCACGACGTCGAGTGCCCATAACTGTCCCCGCGTAGATGGTTAGTGCATATAGGCCAGTAGCCAGACTCAGATCAAATACCAAGATCTCGTTAAGCATGTTATTATGAAATAACCGTGAACGCCTACCAGGGCCAGGCCCACCTCTCTCCTAGGTGGTCTCAACCTGCCCTGTCGCTTCGCCACAAAGATCCACATAGAGGGCCGTCGGGAAAGTATGTCCTTCCAATCCCCAATTCATGAATCAACCGTGGGTACTATTCGAGCCAACCCGACTTTATTCACCACATGTATCATGTATAAAGTGTATAGTATATACCCGTGATCACCTCCCGAGTGATCATGGCCCGATAGTATAGCATGGCAGACGGACAAGAATGTAGGGCCACTGATGATAAACTAGCATCCTATACTAAGCATTAGGATTGCAGGTAAAGGTAACAACAGTAGTAGCAAGGACAGGCTATGCATCAGGATAGGATTAACGGAAAGCAGTAACATGCTACACTACTCTAATGCAAGCAGTATAGAGAAGAGTAGGCGATATCTGGTGATCAAAAATGGGGGGATTTCCTGGTTGTTCTGGCAAGAGAGAGGGGTCGTCAACACCGTAGTCGTACTGGGTAGCAGCGACGTCGGTCTCAGTGTCTAGCGAGAGAAGAGCGGGAAGAAACAATAAATATAACGCAAACAAAAGCATAACGATGCATGACATGACAAATCGTGATGCTAGGTGTGCCCTAACGCGGTACGAGGTGGTACCGGTGAAGGGGGGAAACATCCGGGAAAGTATTCCCGGTGTTTCACGTTTTCAGATAGATGAATGTAGCGACCTGACCCGAATGGATCACGTCTACTGTGCTATGGTGTCATCCCTGGATCAGTAATGCTGACACCACACAGTACATCGAAGGATTTATAGCAGAGTTGCAATCACACACTTATTACATTGATGGCTCAAAAAGAACTTATTACAATAAATATGGCTGAAGGCCATATAATATCGATAACAGCGGAAGACTCGGAAGATAAATGGGTCCATCAACTCCAGCGGCATCACTGAGTATAGAACCACGACCTAAAAGCACCTCAATCATCGTCTGAAAAGTCTGCAACATTAACGTTGCAGCCCGAAAACGGGTCAGCACATGGAATATGCTGGCAAAGTAACACATAGAGAGTAATGGAATGAAACAGCTATACTATATGCATATATGGCTGGTAGAAAGCTCTATGGTTACAGTTTTGCGTAAAGCCAATTTTTCCCTACTGCAAAGGAATAAATTTATTTAACTATCATGGTGGTTGTATAACATTGAGAATGGTTGATAGCATTCTCAATCCCAATTAAAAATAATTAAAACCCAATAACATTAACTAGAGGTAACATGTTGAGATTCACAATGATATTCAAGTACTAGATACTCAAGTTGTCCATAACCGGGGACACGGCTAATCATGATTAGTTTGTACACTCTGCAGAGGTTTGCGCACTTTTCCCACAAGACTCGATCGCCTCCATTTGTTTTCTCGCACTACATGGTGTTTGAGAAGCGGATGGCCGAGACACAGTCTTTCAGAAGCGCTAGCACCTTACATGTGGGGTAGACCGTACCACCTATAACCCCTACAGCTGCTAGTCCACCCCGTAAGAGTTCGCACAACTTAGTCAACTATGCCAGAGCCCATAATGGCATGTGGCTGCACACGGAAGTTTCTAGCATGAAAGATCTTATGATCCCTTTGAGCCTGGGTGGCGGTCCGAAAAAAACCAGGCAAGTCCTGATAGACATCAGGTGCCTCAATCCACCCAGATGTGTGTTTAAGTTGCCACCTTAGATAAACCATTAAAATTATCAACTCACATCTGTCATGGATATCACTCACCCAATCCACGTCTACTAGCATAGCATGGCGTAATAAGCAAACGTAGAAGTAACTCCCAAAGGTTTGATAATAATACAGGTAATAGGTACTACCTCATCTACTTCCCATCCCACAATTTAATTAGATCCTAATCATGCAATGTGAGAGGATTGATCTAATGCAATAAAACATGGGTTGTAGAAAAGGTATGATCAAAGTGTTACTTGCCTTGCTGATGATCCGCGAGTCCTAGGGTATTCGAAGTAACAAGCGGCGCAATCCGGGTAATCTATCGCAGACAAACAACAAGCATACAATAAGTACTCATCTAATGCACAGGTAAAACTCGAACAAGAGAACGAACCAGAAGTTCAACTTAAGAACTCCGGTTGCAAAGAAAGAAAGAACCGAACAAAGAAACGGAAAACAAACGGCGGAAGAAAACAACTCGGTTCTAGCAGTTGAAACTAGGTCAAATTTTACCGGGGCAAAAACTTGTAAGTTGATTAGACGGAACGGCGGTTTCGAAACGAAACTCCAGGCGCTTGAATCACCTGATTCCGATACGAGCGAAAATGGAAATCAGATTCGGTTCGAGAACGAAGACTCCAGGCGCTTGAATCACCTGATTCCGATAAACGAGCGAAAAGAATAGACTAGAAAGAAGATCGGATCTGAGATCGCGATCGCGGAATAAATCCGACGAAAAGAAAAAGAAGAACGGTTAAACGAACGGACGTTCGTTAACCTAGAAGAATCCGGTGATCACGTTCGTTAGGACGAACGGTCCGGCGAACGGTCCAAAGGCAACTAAATCGGAGAAGAAAACGAATCCGATCTAGGGTTTCGGAGAAGAAAAACCGATCGAAAAACTGATCTAGAAAACCGGAACGGTTTAGAGAAGAAAAGAATCGGAACGATTAGAAGAGAACGATCCGAGAAAAGAATAGATGTAGCGCGGGGCTACCTTGGCGAGGTCTCCGGTGAGGCTCCGGCGGCGTCGGCGTAGGGCGGCGGCGTGGGCAAGGTGCGGCGGCGGCGCGGGTGTGGGGTGGCGGCGCGGGTGGCGGCGGCGGCGGTGGCGGGGCGCGGTGTGAGCGGCGCGGCGGCGGTGACGCAGGGCGCGGTGTGATGCGGCGCGGCGCGGTGCAAGGCGCGGTGTGGAGGAGAGCTTTGATTTGATGTGTTTAGAGGGGGGTGCTTGGGTATTTATATTGGGGAGGGGAGGGGTTTACTTGGGGTAGAGGACAAGGAATTAGAATAGGAGTAGGAAAGATCTAGAAAATAAACGGAATAAGGAAAGGGGAGGGGCTAAAGCCTAGAATCCTAAAAGGATTCGGTCCTAGCAAGAGGCGAGGCGGCGGCGGCCTCCTGCGCCAGCGCTAGGCGCGCGGCTCCCTGGGCGGTGGCCTTTGGCCCGGCTGGGCCTTGGCCTGGCCGGCCTTGGTCCAGTTTTTTTTTAAACGGTTCAGCGCGCAGAAAAAAAACAAAAAGGGATCTAAACGAACTCCGAAAAATCTAAAGTAAATTTTCCCCGAACTCCTAAAAATGAGCCGAACAAAATGAACTTTTCTCCGGACCTAAAATGCAATTTTCGAAAACGCGCATTTTTCCCTATCCAAATAAAATGCAAATAAACTCCGGCAAAACAAAATTGATCTATTTATTAAATCTTCATTTTTCCTATATTTTGGGAAAGTCATATTATTCCCTCTCTCATATTTTGATATTGGAAAAATAATTGAAGAAAAAATAAAATAAATCAAATGATCCTCTTTTTTTCAAAATTTGAGAGAACTCAAATATGAAAATAACGAAATCTCCAACTCTCTCCGAAGGTCCTTGAGTTGCGTGAAATTTCTAGGATCAACCAAAATGCAAGAAAAATATGATATGCATGATGATCTAGTGTATAACATTCCAAATTAAAAATTTGGGATGTTACAAACTTACCCCCCTTAAGGTGAATCTCGCCCTCGAGATTCGGGTTGGCTAGAAAATAGGTGAGGGTGGTCCTTGAGCAAATCTTCTTCTCTCTCCCATGTGGCTTCATCCTCTGAGTGGTGGTTCCACTGAACTTTGCAAAACTTGATAACCTTGCTGCGAGTAACTCTGCTGGCATAATCGAGAATCTTGACTGGCTTCTCCTCATATGTTAAGTCGTCCTTCAACTGAATCGCTTCGAGTGGCACGGTATCTCTTAGCGGTATCTCTGCCATCTCGGCGTGACATTT
This sequence comes from Triticum urartu, assembly GCF_003073215.2. Taxonomy (NCBI): domain Eukaryota; kingdom Viridiplantae; phylum Streptophyta; class Magnoliopsida; order Poales; family Poaceae; genus Triticum; species Triticum urartu. The sequence continues at coordinate 662,490,838 of NC_053023.1, read as the reverse complement.
CTTCAGCTGAGAAACATGGAATACATCATGAACTCCTGACAGTCCCTCTGGTAATTCCAACTTATATGCGACTTCTCCCATACGTTTCAAGATCTTAAATGGTCCAACGAAATGCGGTGCTAACTTTCCCTTAACTCCAAAGCGCTTAACTCCTCGAAGTGGGGATACTCGGAGATAAACTCTGTCTCCGGTTTCGTAAACTGTCTCCTTGCGTTTAGAATCTGTGTAGCTCTTCTGCCTGGACTGGGCTACCTTGAGCCTATCGCGAATCAACTTAACTTTCCTTTCAGACTCCTTAATCAAATCTGGTCCAAAGAACTAACGGTCTCCAACTTCGTTACTGTTGTCATGGAACGAAACTGGTATCTGATATGATACTCCTCGGAACTCCATGCAAACAAATGATTAGGATATACATGACTAGGATGAAATGTGCTACCTTCGTCAAACGATCAACTACTACCCATATCGAGTCATAGCCTGCTTTCGTCCTGGGTAGTCCTGTGATAAAATCCATGCCTATCTTATCCCACTTCCATTCGGGTATCGGCAATGGTTCTAACAATCCTGCTGGCTTCTGATGCTCTGCCTTTACTCTCTGACATACGTCACAAACTGCTACATATGCTGCAATATCCTTCTTCATTCCGGTCCACCAGAATGTTTCCTTCAAATCCAAATACATCTTGGTATTCCCTGGGTGAATCGAATATGGTGAATCATGTGCCTCTTGCAAAATCAACTTCCTGATCTCCGGGTCATTGGGCACATAAACACGGTCATCAAACCATAAGGTATCGTGCTCATCCTCACGAAATCCCTTTGCTTTTCTTTTGCTCAATTTCTCTTTTATAGCAGCAATCTCCTTGTCAGATTTCTGAGCTTCTCTAATTTTATCCATCAATGTTGACTGAATCTCCAATGCTGCTACATAGCCTCTCAGAACTATTTCCAAACATAGCTCACGAAGGTTTTCTGCTAACTCCGTTGGTACTTCTCCCGTCATTAAAGTATTGACATGGCTCTTACGGCTCAATGCGTCAGCTACTACATTAGCCTTTCCGGGATGGTAATGCAATCTCATATCATAATCCTTGATGAGCTCCAACCATCTCCTTTGTCGGAGGTTCAACTCCTTCTGAGTGAAAATGTACTTCAAACTCTTGTGATCTGTGTACACCTCACAATGATTTCAAATGAGGAAATGTCTCCACGTCTTCAATGCATGCACTACGGCTGCTAACTCCAAATCATGCGTGGCATAATTCAACTCATGAGGCTTCAGGTTCCGTGAAGCATACGAAACAACTCTCCCTTCCTGCATAAGCACTGCTCCAAGTCCTCGACGTGAAGCGTCGCAATACACCTCATAATCCTTGGTCTGATCTGGAAAAATCAATACCGGTGAGGTGACCAAACGTTTCTTCAACTCCTGGAAACTAGCCTCACATTCCTCAGTCCAATTGAACTTTGTATCCTTCTTCAACAATTCAGTCATAGGCTTTGCAATCTTTGAAAAATTCTCAATGAATCTCCGGTAGTATCCTGCGAGTCCAAGAAAACTTCGGATCTCTCCAACTGTTGTTGGTGATTCCCATTGGGTTACGGTCTCAACCTTAGTGGGGTCAACTGCTATACCTTCTCCGGATATAACGTGTCCGAGGAATCCAACTTCCTTCAACCAAAACTCACACTTGCTACATTTGGCGTATAATTGATGTTCTCTTAGTTTCTCCAAAACCAAATGCAAATGTTCCTTATGCTCCTCTTCATTCTTTCAATAAACTAGGATGTCATCAATGAACACTACAACGAACTTATCCAGAAACTCCATAAACACTTTGTTCATCAGGTTCATGAAATAGGAAGGCGCGTTAGTCAATCCAAATGACATAACGGTATACTCATACAATCCATATCTTGTGGTGAATGCTGTCTTAGGTATGTCCTGCTCTCGAATCTTCAATTGATGGTACCCTGATCGCAAATCGATCTTGGAAAACACTTTAGCTCCTTGCAACCAATCAAACAGATCGTTGATCATTGGCAGTGGGTACTTATTCTTGATGGTTGCTTCATTCAATCCCCGATAATCTACAGCCATCCTTAATGATCCATCCTTCTTTTCCACTAGAAGTACGGGTGATCCCCAAGGCGAAGAACTTGGGCGAATGTAACCTTTATCCAATAACTCCTTAATCTGATTCTTAATTTCTACCAAATCCTTTGCTGGCATTCGGTATGGTCGCTTCGATATTGGGCCTGTACCTGGCAATAACTCAATCAAAAACTCAATGTCTCTATCCGGTGGCATGCCTGGCAATTCCTGAGGAAATACATCAGGAAAATCCTTTACCACTGGTACTTCCTCCTGCACGACTCCTGTTAGGCAATTCACTTGTGTCCTTTTTGGTACATGCCGGGATACATACTTGATCCTTCTTCCTTCTGGTGTGGTAAGCAAAATTGACTTACTAGCACACTCAATATTCCCTTTATACTTTGATAACCAATCCATGCCTAATATCACATCCAGTCCTTGAGATTCCAATACTATTAGGTCTGAGGGAAATACATAGTTACCAATCCTTAATGGTAACCGATCACACCATCATCTGGCCATAAACTCCGCTCCTGGTGAGCTTACTAACATGGGTGACCTAAGGGCTTGGGTTGGCAGGTTATACTTATCCACAAATCCCCTTGATATGTATGAATGCGATGCACCAGTATCAAAAAGAACGAGTGCAGTAAATGACTTAACCAAAAACTTACCGATTACTGCATCGGGCTGATCTTCAACCTCCTCCACATTAACGTGGATCACCTGTCCCCTATTGAAAGGGTTCGGCTTCTTCCCAGAACTTCCATTGCCATTTCCATTCTGGTCTTCAGGGCATTCATTTGCAAAATGTCCTAGCTTGGAACACTTGAAACAAGTGACTTGACTCAGGTCTCTCTTGGTTGGGGTCGATGGGGTGGTCCGGTTCTGGCTGTTGCTTCCTCCATTACCATTTCCATTCTTGTGGCCATTATGGTTGTGCGAGCTACCTCCTCCATGGGTGTGCTGAAACTTAAATACCGGTTTAGGGGCAAAACGGGGCTTCTGCTGGGCTCCAGAGTTATACTTCCCCTGTCCATACTTCCTCTTACGGTTCTCAATCTGCTGTTGCTTCCCTTCAATCATGATGGCACGATCTACCAACTCCTGGTAGTTGTTGAAACTCGCTACCATCAACTGCATGCTAAATTCATCATTCAATCCTTCCAGAAACTTCTCCTGCTTAGCTGCATCCGTAGCAACGTCATCTGGGGCATAACGTGCTAGCTTACTAAACTCCTCCACATACTGGCCAACTGTCCTTCCTCCTTGGCGTAAGTTGCGAAACTCACGCTTCTTTATGGCCATAGCTCCTGCTGAAACATGGGCAGTGCGGAAAGCTTGCTGAAACTGATCCCATGTGACAGTGTCTACTGGGTAAGTGGCTGTGAAATTCTCCCACCATGCTGCCGCGGGTCCGTCAAGCTGATGTGCGGCAAACTTCACTTTCTCACCATCTATGCATCCTGCAGTGGTCAACTCCCTTCCTATCTTGCGGAGCCAATCGTCTACTACTATTGGCTCGGTGCTACTGGAAAACACCGGCGGGTTCGGCCTAAGGAAACGGGCTAAGTGGTCAACAGGTGGTGGTGGTGGGTTGTTGTTGTTGTTCTGCTGGTTCTGGACTAACATCTGCATCAACTGGTTCTGTTGCTGGATCAACTGAGTGAGCTCCGGTGGGAATCCATTGTCACATCTCGGAGGCATCTGAGGGTTTAGAAAAGACGAGATATAAGAATAGAGGGGGGTCTAAAGGGAAAACACTACCCATATGCACATGAGGCAAAAGCACACAATATCACTTCAATCAATCAAACAAGGGCTTACAAACGATCTAACTAACGCAAAAGTGCTCGACTATAATGTTTACATGCGGGAATTCTACTACTATCTGGTAGTCATCTAGAAATTTGAACCGGTGCAAGACTCCATGATATCTGCTCCAGCTTCGTCTTGAAAGTCGGGTTCACTTGGATCCGAATCGGTGTCGTCGATGATGATGTAGTTGTTCGGACATGCGATGTACTTGTCTTCCTCCATGGATCCTAACTTCCTCTTGAGTTCTTCAATCTCCTGCTTAAGATTGCAATTGTGCCTCGCTAGAGCTACGATCTCATCCATGTAGTCCTTGCGTGTAGACTTCAGTTCTCCTTCTAGCTCGATGATCCTTGCCTTCGCATTCTTCAACTCCATCATATCATTGCACATCTAGTTCTCGTGGCGTCGAATGTGCTGGTTTAACTCCTGGATGAAAGATGCAATGGATCTATCCTTCTTGGTGCTGACTAACTCCCATTGTTCGTCTCGGCGTCCGCAAATCTGGTAGATAGAGTCCTTGAGGTCTTCTTGATAAACTTCTCCAATGCGTCCTATGGTGATATGAGCTACCATGCTCCTTCCCAGACTCCAGGTTGGTGTATTGAAAACACTATCTATAGACTTCGTGATTGGCGCAAATGTCCTTCCCGGAACATGAGCTTGAATCTTCCAGCGCTCCTCTTCAGGCAGAGTGGCATTGAAGGTTCCCGTGAAGCTTGGTAATCCAATGTTCAGGTACTTGGTGACTTCCTTCAAGTGAAATCCAAAAGGTGTGCCTTCATCCGGTTGAACGTACTTAATCTTTGCGTCCTTCATCCTAAAGGAGTAGAAAAGATGAGGAGTTAGAAAATGAGAAGAGAATGATGATCTATGGCTTTAACTTAGTGGTCGTGTCCTACAGTCAGCGTGTGCTCTGATACCATCTCTGTAGCGACCTGACCCGAATGGATCACGTCTACTGTGCTATGGTATCATCCCTGGATCAGTAATGCTGACACCACACAGTACATCGAAGGATTTATAGAAGAGTTGCAATCACACACTTATTACATCGATGGCTCAAAAAGAACTTATTACAATAAATATGGCTGAAGGCCATATAATATCGATAACAGCGGAAGACTCGGAAGATAAATGGGTCCATCAACTCCAGCGGCATCACTGAGTATAGAACCACGACCTAAAAGCACCTCAATCGTCGTCTGAAAAGTCTGCAACATTAACATTGCAGCCCGAAAACGGGTCAGCACATGGAATATGCTGGCAAAGTAACACATAGAGAGTAATGGAATGACAACAGCTATACTACATGCATATATGGCTGGTGGAAAGCTCTATGGTTACAGTTTTGCATAAAGCCAGTTTTTCCCTACTGCAAAGGAATAAATTTATTAACTATCATGGTGGTTGTGAAACATCGAGAATGGTTGACAGCATTCCGATCCCAATTAAGTGAACAATTAAAACCCAACAATATTAATTAGAGTAACATGATGAGATTCACATGATATTCAAGTACTAGATACTCAAGTTGTCCATAACCGGGGACACGGCTAATCATGATTAGTTTGTACACTCTGCAGAGGTTTGCGCACTTTTCCCCACAAGACTCGATCGCCTCCGTTTAGTTTCTCGCACTACATGGTGTTTGAGAAACGGATGACCGAGACATAGTCTGTCAGAAGCGCTAGCACCTTACGATCGGGTAGACCGGTACACCTACATCCCCTACATCTGCTAGTCTACCACTGTAAGAGTTCGCACAACTTAATCAACTATGCCAGAGCCCATAATGGCTTGTGGCTGACCCGGGAGTTCTAGCATGAAAGATCTTATGATCCCTTTGAGCCTGGGTGGCGGTCCAAAAAAACAGGCAAGTCCTGATAGACATCAGGTGCCTCAATCCACCCAGATGTGTGTTTAAGTTGCCACCTTAGATAAACCATTAAAATTATCAATCTCACATCTGTCATGGATATCACTCACCCAATCCACGTCTACTAGCATAGCATGGCATAATAAGCAAACGTAGAAGTAACTCCCAAAGGTTTCATAATAATACAGGTAATAGGTACTACCTCATCTACTTCCCATCCCACAATTTAATTAGATCCTAATCATGCAATGTGAGAGATTGATCTAATGCAATAAAACATGGGTTGTAGAAAAGGTATGATCAAAGTGTTACTTGCCTTGCTGATGATCCGCGAGTCCTAGGGTTTCGAAGTAACAGGCGGCGCAATCCGGGTAATCTATCGCAGACAAACAACAAGCATACAATAAGTACTCATCTAATGCACAGGTAAAACTCGAACAAGAGAATGAACCAGAAAGTTCAACTTAAGAACTCCGGTTGCAAAGAAAGAACGAACCGAACAAGGAAACGGAAAACAAACGGCGGAAGAAAACAACTCGGTTCTAGCAAGTTGTAACTAGGTCAAATTTTATTGTGGCAAAAACTTGTTCAAGTTGATTAGGAGGAACGGCGGTTTCGAAACGAAACTCCAGGCGCTTGAATCACCTGATTCCGATAAACGAGCGAAAAGAAAGACTAGAAAGAAGATCGGATCTTGAAATCGCGATCGCGGAAAAGTGCGGAATAAATCCGACGAGAAGAAAATGAAGAACGGTTAAACGAACGGACGTTCGTTAACCTAGAAGAATCCGGTGATCACATTCATTAAGACGAACGGTCCAAAGGCAACTAAATCGGAGAAGAAAACAAATCCGATCTAGGGTTAGGAGAAGAAAACCAAAACGAAAAACCGATCTAGAACACCAGAACGGTTTGGCGAAGAACTGGAAAGAAAACGAATCGGAAAAAGAAGAATCGGAACGATTAGAAGAAAACGATCCGATGAAAAGAATAGATGTAGCGGGGGCTACCTCCGGCGAGGTCTCCGGCGAGGGGCTCCGGCGGCGTGGGCGTGGGGCGGCGGGGCAAGGTGCGGCGGCGGCTAGGTGCGCGGCGGCAAGGTGCGGCGGCGGCTAGGTGCGGCGGCGGCTAGGCTAAGGCGGCGGCGGCTAGGTGCTTGGGGTTGAGGGAGGCTTGGAATTTGATGTGTTTAGAGGGGGGGTGCTTGGGTATTTATATTGGGGAGGGGAGGGGTTTACTTGGGGTAGAGGGCAAGGAATTAGACTAGGAATAGGAATAGAAAAGAGGGAAGGAAAAGATCTAGAAATAGAAAAGGAATATACGGAAGTAGGACCAAAGTCCTACTAGGATTCGGTACAGGAGAGAGGCGGCGGCCTCCTGCACCTGCGCCTGGCGCGCGGCTAGCGATGGCCTGGCCGGCCTTGGTAAGTTTTTTTTATATAAACGGTTCAGCGCGCAGAGAAAAAAACAAAAGGAGATCTAAACGAACTCCGAAAAATCTAAAGTAAATTTTCCCCGACTCCTAAAAATGAGCCGAACAAAATGAACTTTTCTCCGGACCTAAAATGCAATTTTCGAAAACGCGCATTTTTCCCTATCCAAATAAAATGCAAATAAACTCCGGCAAAACAAAATTGATCTATTTATTAAATCTTCATTTTTCCTATATTTTGGGAAAGTCATATTATTCCCTCTCTCATATTTTGATATTGGAAAAATAATTGAAGATAAAATAAAATAAATCAAATGATCCTCTTTTTTTCAAAATTTGAGAGAACTCAAATATGAAAATAACGAAATCTCCAACTCTCTCCGAAGGTCCTTGAGTTGCGTGAAATTTCTAGGATCAACCAAAATGCAAGAAAAATATGATATGCATGATGATCTAGTGTATAACATTCCAAATTGAAAATTTGGGATGTTAACACTTTTTGCTACTTTTCCCAAGTGCTTACAACTCTCGCTTTGATACATTGGTTCTTTGAGTTGTAACACTTAAACTCGATGGTCGTCTGCTACTTATTTGCTATTCTGTGATGCGATGATAAATTCCGCATGTGTGATGATAACTTCCGCACTTAGGTCATTTTGCAGACGTCCATTTTTCATTATGCATGTCATTATCTTCGTATATCAAATCATGCATGATGAATTGTCATCATAAGTTGAAGAGGATCTCCACAAGTACAACCTGCCATGTGCATTTGCATTCCAAAAGCAAATTACTTATATGCACATCTTCAGGGGGAGCCTTTGCCACTTATGAAGACAATACCCTATCCTTTACAATTTCACATATTTTATTCCCCGTTGAAAACTTCAACCAGTTTGTCATCAATCACCAAAAAGGGGGAGATTTGTAAGTGCATCTAGTGCCACCCCTAGTTGGTTTTGGAGTATTGACGACAAACCTAGTTGAGGGACTAATGTGTTTGTGAGAATTGCAGGATAACACAGGTAGAAGTCCCTCATTGATTCGGTTTTCCTACCAGAGATGACCCCTAAAAATGTATGAAGACACTGAAGTCAAAGGTGGTATGTGAATACATTCACATTGAAGACTATGACAAGAGAAGACATCGCATGAAGACTATGGAGCGCGAAGACTTAGATCTTTCGTAGTTCTTTTCCTTCTTTGTTGAGTCATAGGAACCACCGTACTGTTAAGTGGGGTCCAAGAAAACCAGTCAGAATGACTGAAGTGATGCTTAACCAAAATCCTATGTCTCCGAGTGAAGACTATGAGAGCGAATCTTGTTCAGAGTTGGACAAGTCAGCTTTGCTTGTAGCCCAAGTAAAGTTGCCGTGTGTGTTTGAAATCTGACCGTTGGAACACGTGTCAGTTCCTTAGTGACCCAGGGTCATTTCGGACAAATCAGGTCGGGTTGCCTAGTGGCTATAAATAGCCCACCCCCTACAACCATAAACAGTTGGCTGCTCAGAGTTAAAGTACGGCTTTTGTCGTTTGAGAGCAACCCACCTCGAAGCCTTTGAGAGAGAATTCCTTGAGAGGATAAAGCCCTAACCACCCAGAGCCAAAGAGTGTTAGGCATCACTTAAGTCTTCTTATCTGTGTGATCTGAAGACTTATTACAGTTGAGGACTGTGAATCCTCCAGCCGGTTAGGCGTCACGTTCTGAGCATCCAAGAGTCATTGTGGATCGCCGGTGAACGAAGTCTGTGAAGGTTTGGAAGTTTACCTTGAACACTTACCAGAGTGATTGGGCAAGGTCTGTGTGACCTTAGCTCAAGGGGAATACGGAGAGGACTAAGTGTTCTGAGTTGTGTGCTCAGGACTAAGTGTCTGGGACTGAGTGTCCTCAGGTTTAAATACCTATCCTCCATAACCAGACGTACAACTGTCACAGCAGTTGGAACTGGTCTACCAAACCTTTGTCTTCGTCATGCATACTGGTTCTATCCTTCTCATCTCTTTATTTACGGTTGGCTCTGGTAAAGTCAGTGCCTATTTGCTTTATCTATTTGTCTTCACTGTGTACATGATCCTTACTGCCTAGCTACTATTAGTCAGTGTGGTTTCACTTCATTGAATGCTTGACTATTGTCTGTCTAGTGTAGTCTATCTTCCGCTGCATGATGATAGGTTTATTTCTATCGTTTGTCTTCGAAACTCACATGTTTTGAAGATTTTCATAAAAATCGCCTATTCACCCCCCCTCTAGTCGATATAACACACTTTCAATTGGTATCAGAGCCTGGTACTCCCTTGTTGTGTGTGATTTTGGTTTAACCGCCTGGAGTTTCAGTTATGTCGATCACAGGTATGAAGACTGTGTCATGCCTCATCTTTGACGGTCACGAGTATCCCAAGTGGAAGGCCATGATGAAGAAGCGCCTCATGGCAAGAAACAGCAAGCTGTGGACCGTCACTGAGATTGGTCTGACCGATCTGTGCAAAATGGCGGAAGCTGATGACATTCGCAAGTACACTCTTCTCAACCTCACGGCGAAGGACGTCATCTGCTCCTGTCTATCTCAAAATCAGTTTAGGAATGTCATGCATCTCGATCATGCAAAGCTCATCTGGGACCGTCTCTCTAAGGTCTATGAGGGTCATCGAACTCGTCATGATCCTCGGTTCGAGGACTTCAAGGAGTCATTCAAAGCGATGACTTTCAAACCAGAATCATCATCTTCTGCATCATGCCTTATGGCAAATGATGCTAAGGTAATTGAATGCTATCTATCTGAATCCAGTGATGATGAATTCGGACCCAGCTATGCAAAACTTGCTTCCCTTGTCACTAAACAACAGAAAGCCATGGAACACATTCAAAAACTATTAGACAAAAGCGATGATCTGTTAGACGCTGAAATGACTCGATCTCAGTCATTAATTGAAGACATAAAAAATCTTCACGTTAAGTATGAGGAACTTGAAAGTCGTCATGAAACACTCTCAACAGCTCATGAAAGGCTTTCCTATGATTATCTTCAAAGGAAGCAACATCTTGAGAAATTGAGAGCGGCTCATGAAGATCTTCAAAAGGAAAACGAGTCACTTCGCGCCGAACAGATCAGTTCAGCTCAGGAAGGATTTGAACCACCATGTCTTAAATGCATTGAGTGTGATAACACTACTTCTGTTGCTGAATGCTCTACTGCTGCTACTATTGCAATATCTTCAACTGTTGATGTGGAAAGTAACCCCTCTGCTGAGGACACCACTGCTATTGCTGATGAGAATGCTAGGTTGAAGACACTGCTTGAAACAGGAATGTACAAAAGTCTCAAAGGGCATCAGACACTTTGTGATGTCCTCAAAAGGCAGATCCTGAACCGAAACCCTAGGAAAGAGGGTGTTGGGTTCGTAAGGAAAATGAATGCTGATGGCTCTTACTGGAAACCTGAGCAGTACCCCAAAACCACATGGGTTGCTGCAAAGGAACCTTTAGCAGATCGATCCACTCTATCTGGCTTCACTTGTGCTAACCCCATTGTTATTGATGAATCCTTTGATGCAAACTATAAACTGTTTAAGAATCAGAATGGTGAAGTGTTTGCCAGGTACATTGGTACTAACTGCAGGAATGGACCGCCTATGAAGAAGATCTGGGTGCCGAAAAGGTGTTTGGAGAATCTTCTTGTGAATGTCATCATGACACCACAGGTGAAGAAGACAAACCCCAGACCACAGGCTTCATACGGTCCAAAAGCTTCATACAGACAGAGGACTCACCGGAGTCAAACTAACGCAAATGTTTTGCAGGGAAGCCATACTCAGGCCTATAATATGAGCGCGGTCCTTTAAACTGCCATGTTCATAAGACCAAGAACTATTCTGCTTATTCTTATGAGTACTACTGTCCACCTGCAAGACTTTTTGCTAGGGCTCCAAAGCCAAAGTTCTCAGATGCTGCAGTTAGACTCATTGCTTCGAAGCCACCCCTGAAAATGTGGGTGGCTAAGAAAGCTTAAATCTCTTTTGCAGGGAAAGGTCTCCAACCGAAAACAAAAATCATCTAACACTATTGCTGGGGACCTTAAACATCTTGTAGGGCGCAAGATCAAATGCCCAAATGGTCTTACTATGTACTTTGTTTCTAAATCGCTTGCAACTTGCCCTATCAGTCCTAATCTCGAACTAAGCTTTAATAATCCACTGGTTCGTCAAATGTTTTTGCTTCACAATTCTCTTCGTGAAGCCTATCCCCCTAACTGCACTGTAGGGTACGACACCAGCTCCTTCAGAATGGATTATTGATAGTGGGTGTACAAATCACATGACTGGCAAGCGAAGCCTTCTCATGGACTCAACTTTACGTCCATCAGACAAAAGTCACATCACATTTGCTGACATTGGTAAAAGCAAGATATTGGGTCTAGGTAGAGTTGCAATCTCAAAGGATCAACACATGGATAAAGTCATGCTTGTTGAATCCCTTGGTTTCAACTTAATATCTGTCTCAATGCTTTGCGATTTAAACATGATTGTGATGTTCAGAAAATATCGTTGCCTTGTACTAATGGAATCTGACAAGTCTCTAGTGTTTGAAGGGTATCGAAAAGATGGTTTGTATGTGGTAGATTTCTCAGCAGGACCACAACTTGCAGTATGTCTTCTAGCAAAAGCTTCTGAATGCTGGCTCTGGCATCGAAGGCTAGGGCATGCTGGCATGAGGAACCTCCACACCCTTACAAGGAAGAAGCATGTCATAGGCATCGAGGGCGTCAAGTTCAAGAAGGATCACTTATGCGGTGCCTGTGAAGCAGGAAAGATGACGAGGGCCAAGCATCCCTCGAAGACAATCATGACAATGACTCAACCCTTCAAACTGCTACACATGGATCTTTTTGGTCCCACTCATTACTCAACTCTTACTACTACTGCTTGTCTCTATGGCTTTGTCATTGTTGATGATTATTCAAGATATACTTGGGTGCATATAATCCTTTACAAGACTGAAGTGCAGGATGTCTTCAGACGCTTCGCCAATCGAGCAATGAACAACTATGGCGCCAGTATAAAGCACATCAGAAGTGGCAATGGCACTGAATTCAAGAACACTGGCCTTGATACATATCTTGATACTTTGGGCATCACACATGAATTCTCAGCTCCGTACACGCCACAGCAGAATGGCGTCGTCGAACGCAAGAACAGAACACTTATTGAGATGGCTCGAACGATGCTTGATGAATACAAGACTCCAAGAAAATTCTGGCCTGAAGCCATTGACACTGCATGCCATATCATCAACCTGTTTATCTTCACAAGCTTCTGAACAAGACATCCTATGAGCTCCTTACTGGCAAGAAGCCAAATGTCAGCTACTTCAGAGTATTTGGTGCCAAGTGCTGGATCAAGGATCCACATCACACTTCAAAATTTGCACCAAAAGCACATGAGGGTTTTATGCTTGGATATGGAAAGGATTCGCACTCCTACAGAGTCTTCAATCTCTTTCATTACAAAGTGGTTGAAACAGTGGATGTGCGGTTCGATGAAACTAACGGCTCACAAAGAGAGCAGCTACCAAATGTGCTAGATCAATTTCCATCCAGTGAATCAATTAAACTTATGGGAACTGGAGAAATCATACCTTCTGAAGATCAACCCAAAGAAGAACTCATCATCTCCGCACCTGATCAACCTGAAGATAATGCTCAGCCTGAAGACAATCCCTCTAACAATGACAATGATCAGCAAGAGCAAAATCTTCATCCTGTACATCCTCGTGTTGCAAATGAAGTGCAGATTGAGAGAATAATCGATAGCATCGATGCACCAGGTCCACTCACTCGTTCAAGGGCAACTCAGCTAGCAAATTTCTGTGGGCACTTCGCATTCATCTCAATAACAGAACCCAAGAAAGTTGAAGAAGCCTTCATGGAACCTGAATGGATTCAAGCTATGCAAGAAGAGCTTCAACAGTTTGAGATGAATAATGTATGGGAACTGGTTAAGCGTCCTGATCCTCGGAAGCACAATATAATAGGCACCAAATGGATATATTGCAACAAGGAAGATGAGCATGGTCAAGTTGTCAGAAACAAAGCTCGTCTCGTTGCTCAAGGATACACTCAAGTTGAAGGGATTGACTTCGATGAAAAATTTGCTCCTGTGGCTAGACTTGAAGCCATACGCATACTGCTGGCCTATGCAAATCATCATAACATACTTCTGTATCAAATGGATGTGAAGAGCGCTTTTCTCAATGGCAAGATTGAAGAAGAAGTGTATGTCGCACAACCACCTGGCTTTGAAGATCCAAAACATCCCGACATGGTATACAAGCTCAACAAGGCACTATATGGCCTCAAACAAGCCCCTCGGGCTTGGTATGACACACGCAAAGACTTCCTGAAGAGCAAAGGCTTCAAATCTGGTTCCCTCGACCCCACTCTATTCACGAAGACATATGATGGTGAACTGTCTGTGTGCCAAATATATGTGGATGAGATTATCTTCGGCTGCACCAATCAGAAATACAGTGAAGAGTTTGGATATATGATGCAAGAGCAATATCAGATGTCCATGATGGGTGAGCTGAAGTTCTTCTTTGGTCTTCAAATACGTCAGCAACGCAACGGCATCTTTATATCTCAAGAGAAGTATCTCAAAGATTGCCTGGAGAAGTTTGGTATGCAAGGCTGCAAAGGTTTCACGACGCCAATGCCAGCCAAACATCATCTGGGTCCCGATGACAATGGTAAAGAGTTTGATCAAAAGGTATACCGCTCCATGATTGGTTCCTTACTTTATCTATGTGCATCTAGGCCAGATATTATGCTTAGTGTTTGCATGTGTTCTCGATTCCAAGCGGCACCAAAGGAATCGCATCACTTAGCTGTGAAGCGAATTCTTCGATATTTGGCTTACACCCCAACTCTAGGATTATGGTATCCAAAGGGCTCAGAGTTTGATCTAGTTGGTTTCTCGGATGCTGATTACGCTGGTGACAAGGTGGATCGCAAGTCTACATCAGGCACATGTCATTTTCTGGGACGATCACTTGTATGTTGGTCTTCAAAGAAGCAGAACTGTGTATCTCTCTCTAATGCTAAATCTGAATACATTGCTGCTGGATCTTGATGCGCTCAGCTTCTATGGATGAAGCAAACACTTAAAAGACTATGGCATTCATCTGAAGCAAGTGCCACTCTACTTCGACAACGAAAGCGCCATCAAGATTGCCAACAACCCAGTTCAGCACTCGAAGACAAAGCACATCGAAATTCGTCATCACTTTCTCAGAGATCATGTTGTGAAGGAAGATATTGATATCATACACATCAACACTGAAGAGCAATTGGCAGATATCTTCACCAAGCCCTTGGATGAGAAGAGATTTTGCAAGTTACGGTGTGAGCTAAATATCTTGGAATCCTCAAATGTCCTGTGATCAGGCATACATCCTAACACTTATGCATATTGATGACTTAGATGTGCAACACACGAAGTAAAGTATATCTTCAATCAATGAAGACATACATTCTAAGTGTGAATACATTAATGTGGAATTTGACTTCGGAGCGCCACGATAATTGTGCGCCGTGTCTGGGTCTAATACTTCCTATATGGTGGGTAACGCCACCACCAAATTCTTCTGTTTGAAGTGTTTTACCCATGGCATTACATTTGCTATGTCTTCACATTTTGTTTGTCTTCATTCTCAACTTGTCCTCATGATTATCTTCACTATGTTGATTTGATTGTCTTTTTCACATATATATATATATATACATAGTGTTTTGTCCTCTACAGCATTCACTTATAGCTATGTCTTCTTGTTGAATCTTTTGAACTAAGTGAATGTGATCGGACCCTAACCTCTCTATGCTTTCTATCTCAAACTCTATCTCTCCAAATCATGTGCATTCTATTGAAACTGTCGAATGTCTTCTCTGCGTCCTTGTCAGCAGAAGATATAGAGACAAACATTAAGTCCGTTTTCAATGCCAATTCTTTCACCTGAAACCCAGAGAAGTGGGAACGACCGCCCGACAATCCAGGCGTGCGTGCGAACGTGGAACAACCTCCGATAGGTTGCATGATGGCCACGTGTTCTTCAGATGTGAATCGCCAGGGGCACCTGTGTAATAACGATGTGCCGTCCCTGTCCCTATAAATACACGCCTCACCACAGTCATTATCCTTCTTCCACTCTCGCACGAACCCTAGCGCCACCGCTAGCCCTCGACGACGCCAGCGACGAAGCGCTTAGCTGCCGCGACCTCTCCGACGCTGTCTTCACGCCGGCCACGGACACCGTCTTCTCCGCCGTTGCCGTAGGTGTCCTCCGTCGCCAAGTTAGGGCACGGACGATCGAACTGCTCGGCCTCCTCTTCCACTCCGTCTAGCAGTTTCTTGTGTGGTAAATAAAACTTCCTTTTTACGGCCTCTTTGATCCTATAGATTCGTCACTTTCTACCACAAGCAGTTTCTGTTCACACAAGTTGGATCCACTTCATACTGCATCTCATATTATGCCTAGTATGTTCACTTATGCTTCACAAAGTAGTTAGATTCCTCACTTGTAATGATCTGTGGATTCGTACAAATCTGGAACCAACTCCTTATCTATGAGTGAATGTCTTCGCATGATGAGGTCAATGTCTTCTAAACTAATTTATCTTCAAAATCTTCTGAGAATGCATATGACCTCTTCCCCTTCCCTCGCACCTTAATGCTGTCACAGGTACATGTCTGTGGGAGAATCCCTTGGTTCTCATAGTCTGCATTCATTTGCAGAATTCTTACAGCATCACATAAATTCTCCCGAAGCCAGTTCCTGTTTGTCCAGCAAGCGAAAGCCCTTGAAGCCTTAACGTATTGAAGCCATTCAGTTTAAGTTCATGGCTGCAGAGAAATCAGCAAGGAAGGGTGGAAGAAAGCGTCGAGGTGAGACATCAAGAGATCTGCCCGATGACCTGTCAGAACTATACAAGACAGATCCAGAAGAGGATTACAATTAGCGCAAGACACGAATCCAATGGATTCGATGATATTGGGAAGAACAGTGTTTCAAGTACAGATTTGTGACAAAGGAATATGCTGAAAAGAATGCCATCAAGCGACCATGGGGAGACATCCTATACAAAAATCTTAAACCCAGGTCCAGAGATGAAGCCATTGAACAAGGCTTCTATCCCTGCATGGTCCGTGGACCACAGCCTGCGGATGCTGACCCATCGTCACTGCTCTGGTGTCGTGACGACAATCTGTTCAAGCGCAACTTCAAGTTTGCCCAGAATTCGGCGAAGCAGAACAAGAAGTCATTGGGACTAGACTTCAACCCTGGTCCCTCTGCTCCCCGTGCAGATGGCACCCGCGATGCCGAACCCAATGTCGTCGGTCCGTTCTACAACCTGGATGGCCTCACCACTCACATCTCTGTTCAAGGTGCCAAAGTGGATCATTCTGATGATGATGCTGACACTGATGAAGCCCCAGATCCTACTCCAAAGCCGCAAAAGTCAAAGCTGCCTAAAGCTTCAAAGCCTACCTCAGCACCAAAAATCTCACGGCGAAGCCACTGGCTACTGCACCTCCTGAAGACAGTGTGCAGTCTGAAGATCTGTCACGCATCTCCAAGCCCCCGAGAGTCAAGATACCTCTGCCACATACCAGCCAAGAACTGACTACTGCTGCTATTCTGCGCAACGATACCATTGATCTATCTAGTGATGAAGATCTTGCAGATGACGCTCTTCAGCAACTGATCAAGAGCAAAGAAGAAGCAGAAATCTTCAACAATTTGCCTCTCTTTGACGTGGCAATCATCCACGACTTCATCGATGAGTGGTTTGACACACCCAACCTTAGCTTTGAAGATCTGCAACTTCCCATTGGCCTCAGTGTCGCTTTCCATGGCGCTATTGCTTCAGAGTTAGCTATAGCCCAACGCATCATTGAACTGAAGCAGAAGATTGACTTTGAGAAAGCTCAGTTCAAAAAGCATATGGCCAAGCTCAGTGTGCAAGAGGTCAAGAACTTCAAGATCATGCTGCACGAGCTCAAAGAAGCCTTTCTCAAGAAGCGTGAAGAAGCTCAAGGTTCTCGTGAGCGCATGAAGAGCCTGGCTGACAAGTGTGTGGAAGCCTACAATGAGGCTGAGAAGCGCAAGGCTCTTGGGCGTCCTGGCATTGACCCCAGGATGGCTGCAAAGCAGAAGAAGAAGAAGCCCGCTATGGCCGAACTCGACGCACCAAGGCAGGAAGCACATCCCATTGTCTTCCCAACCAGCATGACTAGCTCGAAGCCAAAGGCTAGGTCTATCACTTCAGACCTGAAGAAGATGAGGACAGCTGAGGCTGAAGCCAGAAAGAGGAAACATCATGAAGCCTCTGCTGCTGCTCCCTCCAAAAAGAAGCGCAAGACCAAGAAGGAACGGGCTGCTCCCACAGAGCCCTTAATTGTTGAACCTATCTCCATGGTTCGCCCTGCTACTGAACATCAAGAGCGCCAACTGACTGTCCATGAGCCTGCTTTCAAAGAGGCTCATGAAGCTAAAGACATACAAGCAGCTGATCCCACCGCTGCTGAAGACATTGGTCATCATGACCATGTTGAAGATGATGTAGTTCTTCCTCAGATCGAGCACCAACAGGTATCATCGCCTGTGCTTACGCACAACGAACTCACAGCATTGGTCGTCCTCTGACGCCAATTGCTCAGGATGCAACATGGGCTGATCACCCACAACAACAACAAGTCACACCACCCCGGCAAGAAGAAGAAGATGACTTTGAGGCCCAGCCAACTCCATCTCCAAAGGCGTCGCCTGCGTTACGCAGGCTTCGCAAAGGACCAAGGTCTCAAGTCTTCGAGTCTGAAGCTAAAACTGCTGAAGACATTCCGGCTGCATCAGCCGATGACACCCAAGAAGAAGAACGTGTTCCTACTCCCCCAACTACTGAAGAAGTTGTTCTCGAGGAGAACGTGTTTGTGCCCGACCCTCAGCTCATCAAGTGGAGGTAGAAAATCTTGAGGCTGCCACCACCAACACCAATGAAGCCACTGACGTTGTCATGGCTGAAGCAAATGTGGAGCCTGCACCAACCCAAGAACCAGAAGTCAGCGAAGCCAATGATACTACTGTTTCTGTTCCTGTGCCTGCTGCTGGTCCTCAGTTTGACTATCATATTGAGCATAGGCCTCAGGTACAGAAGCCAATGCCAAGGTTGCCCAGGTTTCCAGGTCCTGCAACAGCACCTGGATCCTTCAATGTCAACGGCTTCAAAGCAGACAACACCTTCTTCAATAGCTCCAAGAACCCCTACTCAAGGGAACGAATATCTTCTGATCGGTTCTGGAGCTATCCGCAGTGAAGCTATTGCTCCTGCATTCTGTACAATCAAGGTCGCATCTTCCCACATATGCGTCTTGACACCGAAGCAATAGCTGGTCTGCCCTGTTTGAAAGAAGCTCTGGATTGCTTCAAAGAGGTTGGATTGTTGCCCTTCATCACCGACCAAGAGCACTGGAATGAAGAGTTGCTACTCCAATTTTATGCCACACTTCACATACGTGGTTACAACAGAGATCCGAAGACTTGGGTCCTGGAGTGGATGACATGAAATGTTCATCATGAAGCCAAAGCCTTTGATATCATTGAGCTCACTGGTCTGCCCACTCCTGGAGATCTCTATGAACCTGGATGTCAACTTCACAGTGAAGCTATGGAAAGCATCTTTCAGAGGCCTGAACCGAACATGAGTCAGATGCTCAGTATGATGAAGCCTTTGCCACAAGATGCTGCATATCCTAAGGAGTTCTTTGTTGAAGACCTTGAGTATCTGCCAAGGACTATCTATCACATTATAAGGCGAACTCTCTGGCCCATCAAAGGACATTCTCCACATGCAAAGCTGGAAGGTGCAATGAAGACTTTGGTCTTCTATATTCTTCATGGCAAATGCTTCAATGCACAAGACTTCTTCATCCACCAACTTGCTGCATCAGGATCTGATCTTTTTGGCTTGAAGTTCTACGCTCCATGGATAATGCATCTGATTAAACTCCACTCAGCTATCTCATATCAGCCATCTGCTTGCAATCATCGGATCTTTCTGCCTGATGTGGATATGTCCGTTGAAGCCATTTATCCTGAGCCTGCCAAGGAACCTCTCAGATTCATAATGCGGAGCATCAAAGTTTCACTCAGAACATTGAAGGAGTTGAAGCAGTCACTCATGTTTATCCTCTGGCGGGTACTACACGTGCACCTCATCATGCTCTTACTGAAGCCACTGAAAGCACTATTGCCCAACGACCCAAGAAGCGATCTCGTGTTCTCAATGACCGAGAGCTTCTGGTTGCTCTTCATCAGAAACAGGATAGGCATCATGACTGGCTGAAGCGCCCAATGCAAAGCCTCTTGGTGGATGTCAACCGCATTCGCAATCTTGCCACCAAGAATGCCTTTGTAGCCCATGAAACATGCCGGCGTACATGGAAAGGGCTGACGCTTATGTGTCCTGAGGATGATCTTCAAGAGGATGGCTTCTCTGATCGTTTCAAGTTTGACTCCACACCTCCCAGAAGGGCTGTGCTGTGACGAACCCCGTATCTTGAAGACTCTGAGTTTTCTTCCTCTGCGGCAACTGTGAATGCTAGAGTGATCGAGGACGAAGATGATGCCACTTCACCGCTCCCTACTTCTGCACGCCTCGACACTGCCCCAAGTTCTTCTGCACCGCCGAACACCACCGACGACCCTGCTGCCTCACCTACTCTTCGTGGGAACGAGTAGATGCTCTATATCTTCAAACCTTTTTGGTCCTCACTGACAAAAGGGGGAGAAGCTTATGAGTTTGATAATCTTCAAGCGGGTCCATATGGGTGGTTACTTTATGTTTTGGCTAGTGTTTACAACTCTCGTTTTGATACATTTGGTTCTTTGAGTTGTAACACTTAAACTCGATGGTCGTCTGCTACTTATTTGCTATTTTGTGATGCGATGATAAATTCCGCATGTGCGACGATAAATTCCGCACTTAGATCATTTTGCAGACGTCCATTTTTCATTATGCATGTTCATTATCTTCACATACCTTTCATACGTGATGAATTGGCATCATAAGTTGAAGAGGATCTCCACAAGTACAACCTGCCATGTGCATTTGCATTCCAAAAGCAAATTACTTATATGCACATCTTCAGGGGGAGCCCTTGCAACTTATGAAGACAATTCCTTATCCTTTACAATTTCACATATTATATTCCCCGTTGAAAACTTCAACTAGTTTGTCATCAATCACCAAAAAGGGGGAGATTGTAAGTGCATCTAGTGCCACCCCTAGTTGGTTTTGGAGTATTGACAACAAACCTAGTTGAGGGACTAATGTGTTTGTGAGAATTGCAGGATAACACAGGTAGAAGTCCCTCATTGATTCGGTTTTCCTACCAGAGATGACCCCTAAAAATGTATGAAGACACTGAAGTCAAAGGTGGTATGTGAAGACATTCACATTGAAGACTATGACAAGAGAAGACATTGCATGAAGACTATGGAGCGCGAAGACTTAGATCTTTCGTAGTTCTTTTTCTTCTTTGTTGAGTCACAGGAACCACCATACTGTTAAGTGGGGTCCAAGAAAACTAGTCAGAATGAATGAAGTGATGCTTAACCAAAATCCTATGTCTTCGAGTGAAGACTATGAGAGCGAATCTTGTTCAGAGTTGGACAAGTCAGCTTTGCTTGTACCCCAAGTAAAGTTGTCGTGTGTATTTGAAATCTGACCGTTGGAACACGTGTCAGTTCCTTAGTGACCCAGGGTCATTTCGGACAAATCATGTCGGGTTGCCTAGTGGCTATAAATAGCCCACCCCCTACAACCATAAACGGTTGGCTGCTCAGAGTTAAAGTATGACTTTTGTCGTTTGAGAGCAACCCACCTCGAAGCCTTTGAGAGAGAATTCGCCCTATAGTGAGTCGTATTACAATTCACTGGCCGTCGTTTTACAACGTCGTGACTGGGAAAACCCTGGCTTCTTGTCTGTGTGATCTGAAGACTTATTACACTTGAGGACTGTGAATCCTCCAGCCGGTTAGGCGTCGCGTTCTGAGCATCCAAGAGTCATTGTGGATCGCCGGTGAACGAAGTCTGTGAAGGTTTGGAAATTTACCTTGAAGACTTACCAGAGTGATTGGGCAAGGTCTGTGTGACCTTAGCTCAAGGGGAATACGGAGAGGACTAAGTGTTCTGAGCTGTGTGCTCAGGACTAAGTGTCCTCAGGTTTAAATACCTATCCGCCCTAACCAGACGTACAACTGTCACAACCGTTGGAACTGGTTTACCAAACCTTTGTCTTCGTCACGCACACTGGTTCTATCCTTCTCATCTCTTTATTTACCGTTGGCTCTTGTAAATTCAGTGCCTATTTGCTTTATCTATTTGTCTTCACTGTGTACATGATCCTTACTACCTAGCTACTATTAGTCAGTGTGGT
Source organism: Triticum urartu (assembly GCF_003073215.2). Taxonomy (NCBI): domain Eukaryota; kingdom Viridiplantae; phylum Streptophyta; class Magnoliopsida; order Poales; family Poaceae; genus Triticum; species Triticum urartu. Next base: position 662,469,124 of record NC_053023.1, on the reverse strand, counting down.
TCCACTTCATTGAATGCTTCACTATTGTCTGTCTAGTGTAGTCTATCTTCCGCTGCATGATGATAGCTTTATTTCTATCGTTTGTCTTCGAAACTCACATGTTTTGAAGATTTTCATAAAAATCGCCTATTCACCCCCCTCTAGTCGATATAACACACTTTCACCGGTCCGATTGGATGGCCAACTGGGCTAAGGCCCAGCGCGGGAGGGGGGGCTTTTCGTTTTGCTTTGTTTTATCTCTTTTCCTTTTATTTATTCTTTTCTGTTTTATTTTAGTTACACATTAATTTTAATTTAGTAAAATATATCTATAGCCCCTAAAATAATGTTTCAGAACAATCCACTACTATAAAAAGTTTTACCCTGATATAAAATAGTTTAATATTTTATAAAATACCAAAGTCATTCAAATAGTTGTTTTGCTACTGTTTAAATCATTTTAGTGCTTTTAATCCTTTTACAAAAATGTGGTTCCTCCACCATTATGACTTAGGATTTATTTGTCCCATTTTGAACATTTTAGTTTTAACGTTTGAAAAATTTACCGTTTGACTTGATTTTGAATTTGAATTTGAATCGGTTTCGAACTAACACGAGATTAGCAACAGTAACCATCATGACGTGGCATCATTAACAGAGGTTTACTATAGCTTAACTACCCGGGCGTCACAATTCTCCTCCACTACAAGAAATCTCATCCCGAGATTTAAGAGGGGGTAAGGGGGAAAGGTTTGGTTACGATATTCTAACGGATCTTCTCGTCTTGGTTGAGCTTCTCGAAGAGGTCTATCCACTATGTTGATGTCTTCACTTCTCTGCGTCAGGTCATCATGATGAAGCCGACATCCTTTCTTAAGGATCTCCATCGTACTTACGAAAGAATAAAGGGTGGTTATTCTATAAGAATAGACCTCTGCAAGGTTGACTACCTGGTAGTTAACATCGGGGAAGGTGGCGGAAATTTACTCTCGAATTGAAACTTAAGAAAATATCGAGAGAAAAATAAGGAGATATCATGGGAAGTTTCGAGCGGGCAGGCAATCGTTCGATGCCTGAAATAGGGCGTGAAAGAGGCTCAAAGCAACGGGAATAAGTATTGTGTCTGATACCAGAATTCATCAACATGCAGGTGGCCCGTGAATTACATACAAAGTCAAGCGCGAGGAATAACTTTGACAACAGGGTGTACATGAGAGTCAGGTTTCGATCCTGTGGAACTATAGGTTATGGACCCACCATGTGGGTTAAAAATAGGAGCGGTGACATCTTGCACGATCATGATAGCAAGGCATGTCAGAGAGTAGCATGTCAGTTATGTTGGCAACAACGTCGGTACCAAGGGCGAGGGACGAAGAGAACCATTTTCCTGCTCGTTGAACGAGGCAGACCAATAGGCAAAGTACTCGTCCATCGGTGGTTACCGGAAGTCATCAACAGTAGAAACAGGGTCTCACTGACAGAGTTGTACACCGAGGTGTTTCCATAAGCAGTGAATTATTACTTCTTAGCTCATATAGATCACAAGAAACGTTAACCCAACAAATGGAAAGGAAAATATGATTATCAGATTAAACAGAACAATGGAGAGGAAAATGTGTTTAAACACACATTTCAGGGGTATATCCTTCCCAAGGACAAGCAGAGCATGATATCCATGATAGGATATAGCGTAGAAAACCCTTTAGAAAAGGGGAGAGAAATATCATGACATTACCCATACAACGGTGTTTGGGGTAAGTGAGAAAGAATTATTTAGCATTGGGCTTGAAATGATTTTGTTAAAAATCGGAGTGCCACAGACATGCTTCGAGATAGCATTGACATGGCCATCAAGTAAGGGTTAGAATTTGGGCGCACAAAGGATCAATCAGGAACAACTTATAGAATAAGTCTTACGATTTCCTCATGGAAGAATCGCTAACCTTGCTAAAAAGGAAACTATAACAGTAGGTCCTCCGGCCAGGTGTGTTGGGCATGACATCACCTTACCGGGTCATGAAGAAAGAACATTGTTATTACCCTTGGAAATATATTCCAACCATCATATCTGTCCGAGATTCAGATCCGATTGGTGTCAAATTACCTCAGACTTAGGATGCCTGAGAAGAAAAGGTGCAACACAATTTGATGAGATGACATTGTGAGATTCTCAGAAATGATCTATGGAAGTGAGCTCTGAAACAAGAGTTCATCAGTAAACCAAGGAGAGGATGAGGAGGTGGCTGATAGGCTCAGCAACAAATCATCGAGATTTCCAAAGGATTGATTTCCACAATTATGTGAACAAGGAAATATCATTTGTCGGATCAAATGATATAATGATGTATGCTCGAGGGAAACATACACAACTGAACAATGATAGAAGGGTGCACCCAGGAATCTGGACTAGGTAGCACGATCAATGTTCGAATGATGATTCAATAAGCAATAGACTTAGAATGAAACTGTAGACCAATAACTTCAAAGCAATAGGGTTGCTAGAAGTTTAGAATTTACACATCACAGACCATTTGTCGGTATTCCGGTTAGAAACAACACGGAGACCAAGAAATGAACCAAAAGGCGAGAGATATTACTATATCAAGAATTCTCAAGAGGTGGTAAAATTACCACGACATTCTTGACATAAAAGGTGGTAATATTCCAAGGTAAAGAAGAACAAATGCTGGATAGCAAGGATCTCAAGGTATAACACAAAACACGAATAAGTTTGTGTTGAACGGAAGGCAATAAAGTGGTCGGTGATAACACAAACCATTGAGGGGCGAGGATGGTACTTCTCATCATGAATTCAATTGATATCCTGGAAGGGGTCAAAATGTTGATGATGATCACGACACATTTGTCGAGAGGTTTCAAGAAGATGTAACCGATCGGCGATGACATCAAGTCAACGGAATGATGAAGCGAGAAGTTATTGAAACCATAGGTACGACACAAACTTGAAATCAAGCTTGTCATTCAAGGACAATTGTTATGACGAGGAAGATCGACGTAAGATTAGCTCACCTCGAAATTTTTGCTCTAGGAAGAAGGACCAGGTAGCACAGTTAAAATCGGCATGACAAGGATATAGCCAAGCAGGCTAGGAATGACGTGATCGAGTTCAAATTCGTAAGTCATGAAGGTTACCACGATTTGTTTAATCGCGGTGCAGACTTCAGTCAAGTTATCGGTGTCTTTGAGTGTTTAATAACTCAGAGCCCGTGAAAATTTTGGAGTCAGTGAGAATGTAGCACTTGTTGAAAGAACTCATAAGAAGTTATGCGGTTCCATGATAATCTCGAGATACCAGGGGGTAATACTCGACGACAGATCAAAGTAGAGGTTGGACTAGGGTAATGCTCTGCAGAAGACAAGTGCTCAAACTTGCACGAGAAATGGAATCAAGGAGAAACATGGTCGGAACCACGTCCACAGATACAAGATGAACTTATAACAAGGGGATAATTATTTTAAGAGAAGCTTCCATGATAAGGTATACATCGGGTCCATGGGCATGAACACAGGGTTCAAGGTCGACTCCCACTTGTTCAACGTATAACCTTTCATTCACCTCTCGTATTTTGAAAATGACATTAGTTGTTGAAAGTTTTTACCTGGTGCAATACCAGATAAGTATGACCCGTGAAACTTTCGGGTTCACACATTTAAGGAAGGCATAGGTTCAACCCGTCAGGGTATCGTGGAAACATATACCACAAGCTTCAATTAAATACCACCAGCTCGAAAACAGAGCATGGTTGAGAAAACAGAGGATACAATTTACCAAAAGCATTATGTATCCGAGGAAAGGCTCACAAGGTTATTGAATAAGGAGGACACTGTCGAATAATAATCCAATAAAGGATCTGACGGTCCATAGCGGAGCTGATGTGAGCATCGGCACACAATCAGTTGAAGAAAGGATGCAAGGGCATCAGATTATAGAACACCTGAATGATTCGATGCTTAGATATCAAAGGAATTATGTTTTCCAAATAGAAGGATCAGAAGCAGACGCTCTGATCAAGGGTGGATAAGTTCAATAGACCTAAGGGTACAATTGACGGTAAACAGATTGGTCGAGAACAAGCTCATGTTCAAAAATGACGTCTGAGCCAGAAAGATAATTTAAAAGGATCAACTGATGATTGCGTGCATTCGCACTCATGTTGAATCAATAGGATCAAAATGACGGTGTCTAAGGATACTAACGAATATTGCCAGACATATGGAAAGCATCCATAATGCAAGCAGACAAGTATTGCAGAGCAATAAGCTACTAAGGATTTTTTTTGGAGGATCGAATAGTATTTCGAAGACCATTGTGAAACACATGACACACTAGGGATGGGCGGATCACGGCAAGTGCGAGAATTATCCGTAGGGGTATTTATGTAGCAAGGGACTCAAGGCAGTAGGCACAAAGTATTCTCAGGACAAAGGAGAGAATTTCGGGGTATTTGTAATAACAAGACCAACGGGGAATGATTGTATAAATGACAAGTGTATGTATTTATCAAAGGATATTTGGTGGTAGGGAATTGCAAAAGCAACGGGCACAAGTCTCGAAAGAATATCGGAGAATAACTTCGAAATCTTCTGGTGCAGCCGCGATCATCTGTGATAAGGGCTCTCCGGGAAGGAGTAGTTACGAGATCCTAGAGTTAGAATTAGTATCATTTAACCCGAATAGAAGAGAGTTCAGAGTCCCAGAGTAAGGATCGAGGAGTAAAAGATCCTAATACCACCCAGATGGCGACGTGGGCCCGTAAGGCACACAACCATGTTAGTAAAAGTTTTGTAATGTCTAGACTCGACTTCGGCCAAGGAGTTGGAAGGGGGATTCCTACAGGCAGTCGGCTCTGATACCAACTTGTGACGCCCCCGATTTCAATCGTACACTAATCATACACGCAAACATGTACGATCAAGATCAGGGACTCACGGGAAGATATCACAACACAACTCTACAAATAAAATAAGTCATACAAGCATCATATTACAAGCCAGGGGCCTCGAGGGCTTGAATACAAGAGCTCGATCATAGACGAGTCAGCGGAAACAACAATATAGGAGTACAGACATAAGTTAAACAAGTTTGCCTTAAGAAGGCTAGCACAAACTGGGAACCAGATCGAAAGAGGCGCATGCCTCCTGCCTGGGATCCTCCTAAACTACTCCTGGTCGTCGTCAATGGGCTGCACGTAGTAATAGGCACCTCTAGTGTAGTAGGAGCCATCGTCGACGGTGTCGTCTGGCTCCTGGGCTTCAACGTCTGGTCGCAGCAATCGACTATAGAAAGGGGGAAAAGAGGGAGCAAAGCAACCGTGAGTACTCATCCAAAGTACTCGCAAGCAAGGAGCTACACTACATATGTATGCATTGGTATCAAATGGAATAAGGGTATCATATGTGGACTGAACTGCAGAATGCCGGAATAAGAGGGGGATAGCTAGTCCTATCGAAGACTACGCTTCTGGTAACCTCCATCTTGCAGCAGGCGAAGAGAGTAGACAGTAAGTTCACCAAGTAGCATCGCATAGCATAATCCTAACCGATGATCCTCCCCTCATCGCCCTGTGAGAGAGCGATCACCGGTTGTATCTGGCACTTGGAAGGGTGTGTTTTATTAAGTATCCGGTTCTAGTTGTCATAAGGTCAAGGTAAAACTCCAAGTCGTCATGTTACCGAAGATCACGGCTATTCGAATAGATTAACTTCCCTACAGGGGTGCACCACATAACCCAACACGCTCGATCCCATTTGGCCGGACACACTTCTCTGGGTCATGCCCGGCCTCGGAAGATCAAAACGTCGCATCCCTACCTAGGCACAACAGAGAGGTCAGCACGCCGGTCTAAATCCTATGGCATAGGGGTCTGGGCCCATCGCCCATTGCACACCTGCACGTTGCGTACGCAGCTGGTGAGCAGACCTAGCCTCCCTTATACAAGAGTAGGCGTTCCAGTCCAACCCGGCGCGCGCCGCTCAGTCGCTGACGTCACGAAGGCTTCGGCTGATACCACGACGTCGAGTGCCCATAACTGTCCTCGTGTAGATGGTTAGTGCGTATAGGCCAGTAGCCAGACTCAGATCAAATACCAAGATCTCATTAAGCGTATTATTATGAAATAACCGCGAACACCGACCAGGGCCAGGCCCACCTCTCTCCTAGGTGGTCTCAACCTGCCCTATCGCTTCGCCACAAAGATCCACACAGAGGGCCGTCGGGAAAGTATGTCCTTCGAGCCCCCAATTCGTGAATCAACCGCGGGTACTACTCGAGCCAACCCGACTTTAGTCACCACATGTATCATGTATAAAGTGTATAGTATATACCCGTGATCACCTCCCGAGTGATCACGGCCCGATAGTATAGCATGGCAGACAGACAAGAATGTAGGGCACTGATGATAAACTAGCATCCTATACTAAGAATTAGGATTGCAGGTAAAGGTAACAACAGTAGTAGCAAGGACAGGCTATGCATCAGGATAGGATTAACGAAAAGCGGTAACATGCTACACTACTCTAATGCAAGCAGTATAGAGAAGAGTAGGCGATATCTGGTGATCAAAAAGGGGGGCTTGTCTGGTTGCTCTGGCAAGAGAGAGGAGTCGTCAACACCGTAGTCGTACTGGGTAGCAACGGCGTTGGTCTCGGGGTCTAGCGAGAGAAGAGGGGGAAGAAACAATAAATATAATGCAAACAAAAGCATGACGATGCATGACATGACAAAGCGTGATGCTAGGTGTGCCCTAACGCGGTACGAGGTGGTACCGGTGAAGGGGGAAAACATCCGGGAAAGTATTCCTGGTGTTTCGCGTTTTCAGACAAATGAACCGGAGAGGGAATGTTGCGTGTTCGCTATGCTAGGGATGCGTGGCGGACGAATGGGCTGCGTATCTGGATTCTTCTCGTTCTTCTGAGCAACTTTCATGTAGAAAGTTTTTCCATCCGAGTTACGGATTATTTTATATTAATTTTAAAAGATTTAAATATTTTTTAGGATTTATTTAATTAATTTAATCAACATTATCCAGAACAGTTCATGCTGACGTCAGCATGACATCAGCAGTCAACAGAGGAGTTGACTGGGTCGATGACGTGTGGGTCCCACCTGTCATAGGTACAACAACCTAATTAACCTATTAATGAGTTTAATTAGACAGGATTAGTTAAGTTAATTAATTTAGTTAATTAATTAATTGATTAATTAACATTTTTATTTACTTATTATTTATTTATTTATTTATTTTATTTTTTTACTCTTTTTTTTGAAACGTTCTGGGCGCTGGGCCCCATTATCATAGGCCCATAGGGCCAAACGGGCGCGGGCGATTCGGGCGCAGGGACGCCCGTTAACGGGCGGAGGCGACGTGGAGCACAGCAGGGCCCCGGCGGCCACGGCGTTGGTCAGGGGAGACCCAGGCCACAGCGGCCGGAGCGGAACAGCAAGTGCGATGGCGGCCTCGGCACGCAGTGCGTGGCCACAGAGAGTAGGGGGTAGGGCGGAGCTGGCCGCGGCGCGGTGGAGGCGAAGGGCGCCGGCGGGGGGGGGCGCGAGCCGTGGCAGGGAAACTCGACGGCGCCGACGAGCAGCGGCAACGAGCGCAGCCGAGCAGCGCGGCCGGCGAACGGGGAGAGCAAAGGGGGGCTTTTCATTTTGCTTTGTTTTATCGCTTTCCTTTTATTTATTCTTTTCTGTTTTATTTTAGTTACACGTTAATTTAATTTAGTAAAATATATCTATAGCCTCTAAAATAATGTTTCAGAACAATCCACTACTATAAAAAGTTTTACTCTGATATAAAATAGTTTAGTATTTTATAAAATACCAAAGTCGTTCAAATAGTTGTTTTGCTACTGTTTAAATCATTTTAGTGCTTTTAATCCTTTTACAAAAATGTGGTTCCTCCATCATTATGACTTAGGATTTATTTGTCCCATTTTGAACATTTTAATTTTAACGTTTGAAAATTTCACCGTTAGACTTGAATTTGAATCGGTTTCGAACTAACACGAGATTAGCAACAGTAACCATCGTAACGTGACATCATTAACAGAGGTTTACTATAGCTTAACTACCCGGACGTCACACTCATGGCCGCTCCTGCTGTGGCCGGCCCCGAGGCACCTATGCTTCACCAGCGCTGCCACCTCGCCGGTTCGCCGTTCTGCAGCATTCGCCTCGTTCCACTTGGGCTGACCCGCCACTGCCTTCAAGCCGCCACTATCCAGCTGACGGGACTTCAAGGTGCCGCTTTCAAGTGCAGGAGGGGCGAGACGCCCTGCGTCGCTAAGCTACCCCTTTGTCCCGAGTCAGCCTAGACCAATATGCCGCAGTCAGATCTCGCGTCGTCGTTCATACAACAATCAAAGACAGTCAAATGCATGCATGCATCATCCAATATTCGAGCATCCGCGACGACCGGGCGCACGCGCATCACACCAGAGTGAATTTTCCCTGCTGCTGTTCTTCAGGCGTAAGGACCAATGCAATCAGAAATACGGACTAGTAGTAGTACTACTCTGATTCCTGCTACAATACGTACTTGCTCCTCTGCTCTACTCCGTGCGCGCGTGTGCGCGCGCACAGCTATCCGGCTCGCCTCTGCTGCTATCTGCTCCGAACCCGCTACTGCTGAATCGCCGGACCGCTCGTCCACCGGGTCGCCACGGCCTCTCTCACCCCATGTCGAGCTACCACGGCTGAACCGTACTGCGGCCTTATTTCCACGACCTCCGCATCGAACCGTCGTGGCCTTTGAGCCGCCCCTCGTTTGAGCCGCCGCCTCGCCTCGCGGACTTCCCTCACCGGCGCCCCTCCGAGTCGCCCCTCTGAGCCACTTACGGAAGGCCGCCGCCAAGCCTCTACGTCGCCGAGTCGCCCTCTGCCGCGACTCGCCTTGCCCCGAGCGGCTTATTCATGCTTCACCTCGCTGCACCACAAATCACCTCAGCTTAGCAGTGGTTGTAGCTGTATAACAGGGTTCCCCCAAGTGGATTAGTTCTGTACATTGGAACAATTGGTACTGACGATGGCAAGGAAAAGAAGGTTACAATTGATTGAGCCATTCAAGCCCATCAATGCGTCCTTGTACCTTTGTGATAACAAATTCCACACTGAAGCTTTGAGTGAGCTCTTGGAGTCTGATGAAAAGTTTGGTTTCTTCATTATGGCTGGTAATGGAACTCTTTTTGGCACACTTAGCGGCAATGTTCGTGAAACGCTTCGTATGGTGGTGAAAGCAGTATCAATCAGGCAATTGAGTTATCAGCTGAAATTCTAGCAAATATTAAGTTCATACAAAAGAAGAGGTTGATCGGAAAGTACTTTAAGAGATTGGTCACGATGCTGGGAAGTACGTCTTTGGAAGTGGACAACACCCTGAAGGCTCATGAAATGGGTGATATTGAAATTTCACAGTCTCACCTCCTTCCACTTGCCTCGTTCCACCTCACAACCCCACTGCCTTCAAGACGCCGGGACTTCAAGGCAATACCAGCCTCCGCCCGCTACCGACGCTTTGTCCTCGAGTGGATAGCACCGAAACGGCGCCTCGTACATGATCACATTTTTTCGTGATAAAAGTGACATTATCAAGTGGATTTGGAGCTTGCGCCAGTGTTGTCCTATGTTGTGCCACGCTGATTTCCGGACAGGCGTGCAGGCCAACCCTCCCTGTGATCCAGCATATTCAATGAGCCGGGTTGACTGACGGACACTGCTGAGGATCATAAGGTCCAAATACATTAGGTGATATCCATCTTATCTACTTCATCTCTATATAGTAATTTGTCTGCCAACAATTACTTTGGTCTTTGTATTTTATATGCAGGACAATTGGCCACTGCAAAGACGATGGCCGGATCATGGATATATAAATCGCATAATTATTGTCATGCGCTAGCATATGACCATGCCATAATGATCAAAGAATATGTGTGCAAGACGCCGCCCTTGCGGCCCGGACTACTTCAACTCACGGGACCGTCCCTGTGGCCGACTCGCCCGTTCGCTCTCGCGGCCGGTTCACGTGTCCACGCCCGCTTATAACGCCGCGACCGACTCATTTGTTTGATCCCGCGGCCGACTCGTCCATCATTGATTTCAGTTTCACCATGGTGATCATCAACTCCGCGGAGGATAACTACTGGCATGACGTATCAGGTGAAATCCATCCAGCATATATTTTTTATATTATATATTGCTTTCTTTAAAGGAGCAATTACTCCAGTTTGCAAGTTGTCCCATGCAGGATTCAAACCGGTCTATATCACGGTTAATTATGAAGAATCTCAAGCCAACTCCTCAAGTCGCCTTGAGACTCGGGGGCTATGATGCCATGGCTCAGTAAATACAGCCAGTTTAAAGGCCGTTAGAAAATTGTCGGTTCAAAATAAAGATTTCGGTTTAAAATCCGTATCAAGAGACATCTCTCTCCCGCAAAGCTTTGAAGCTCTCAAATCCGGTTCAAACATCCGGCTCAAGGTAAATTTATCTCTTACAAAGCTTTTAAGCTCTCAAATCCGGTTCAAACATCCGGCTCAAGGACAACCTGTCTCTCGCAAAGTTTTGAAGCTTTCAAATCCGGTTTAAAGTTCCGGTTCAAAAAGAATTAATATCTCGCAAGATTCGAGTTCTCAGAAGATTAAAGGTTGCCAAAGAGAACTTGCTGCCATGATGCGCGGTTCAAACATGGGTATCCTGCCTAACGTCTTACTTTATTATGGTCACTTAGGGGCTTCCTGCTCATCGAGCATAGCTGTCGGTACCCTCTTGATCGGCGCGATGCCCAAATTTATATGGTCACTTGGGGGCTTCCTGTTCAAACATAGGTCGTATTCGAACCAAAGCGAACATAGTTGTCGGTACCCTCTTGATCGACACACTGCCAAACTCATTAGGGGGCTTCTTAATCATATTTGAATCATAGCTTAACCCCTTTTGGGTCCGACTTGGATCGTATTTGAATCAGGGTCGTTAAAAACCTCTCAAGGTCATTTGGGGGCTTCCTATTCAAACATAGGTCGTATTCGAACCAAAGAGAACATAGCTGTCGGTACCCTCTTGATCGACGCAACGCCAAAGCCATTGGGGCTACATGATCGTATTCGAATCCTAGCTTAACCCCTTTGGAACGGTTTACTGATCGTATTCGAATCAGAAACCTCAATTTCTATTTGGTTTAAGTTTTTGCAAACAATCTTTGGTTTTGTCTTGAGACTTTTTTGTTCAGATCTAAGTATAAGTGTGGTTTCGTTTAAACCCGGCTTGGCTTTGGATGATAAGTCGCCAGCATGTGACAATCATCATATATATTTGGAAGTATTGGCTTCTAAGGATTGGGTTATCACCCTTACTGCACAGGTCATGTAAACCGGCAGTACAAATTCAATATCACAATAGTTATATCTGGGATATTATGACCCGCCCTGCAGTAAACCGCCAAGGGATCTTGTGATCTACTTATGTGCAGGGATAAGACTACATTTGGGTGGTTACCTGTTGGGGATCGTAGCAGAAATTTAAAATTTTCTACGCGTCACCAAGATCAATCTATGGAGTCATATAGCAACGAGAGGGAGAGGAGTGCATCTTACCCTTGTAGATCGCGCGCGGAAGCGTTCAAGAGAACGGGGTTGATGGAGTCGTACTCGTCGTGATCCAAATCACCGATGATCCTAGCGCCGATCGGACGGCACCTCCGCGTTCAACACATGTATGGAGCGGAGACGTCTCCCATGCCTTGATCCAGCAAGTAGGAGGGAGAGGTTGAGGAAGAGAGCTCCAACAACAGCACGATGGCGTGGTGGTGGTGGAGCGGCAGTACTCCGGCAGGGCTTCGCCAAGCTCTTAACAGAGGAGGAGAGGTGTTGGGGAGGGGAGGGGTTGTGCCTTTGATGTTGTGTGCAGCCCTCCCCTTGCCCCTCTATTTATAGGGGAAGGGGGAAGGGGGACGGCCCCCTCTACATGATATTTACAGGGGGGCGCGGCCAAGGGGAGGGGCTTGCCCCCCAAGCAAGGGGGGCGCCCCCTCTAGGGTCCCCCCCAACCCTAGGCGCCGGGAGCCACGGGGAGAGGTGGCCCCTCCCGGTGGACCCCCGGAACCCCTCCGGTGGCCCCGGTACAATACCGATATGCCCCCGAACTTTTCCGGTGACCGTATGACAACTTCCCACATATAAATCTTCATCTCCGGACCATTCCGGAACTCCTCATGACGTCCGGGATCTCATCCGGGACTCCGATCAACATTCGGTAATCACATATAAGTCTTTCTAATAACCCTAGTGTCATCGAACCTTAAGTGTGTAGACCCTACGGGTTCGGGAACCATGCAGACATGACCGAGACAACTCTCCGGCCAATAACCAATAGTGGGATCTGGATACCCATGTTGGCTCCCACATGTTCCACGATGATCTCATCGGATGAACCGTGATGTCGAGGGTTCAAGCAATCTCGTATACAATTCCCTTTGTCAATCGGTACGTTACTTGCCCGAGATTCGATCGTCGGTATCCCAATACCTCGTTCAATCTCGTTACCGGCAAGTCAGTTTACTCGTTCCGTAACAAATCATCCCGTGACCAACCCTTAGTCACATTAAGCTCATTATGATGATGTCTTACCGAGTGGGCCCAGAGATACCTCTCCGTCATACGGAGTGACAAATCCCAGTCTCGATTCGTGCCAACCCAACAGACACTTTCGGAGATACTCGTAGTGCACCTTTATAGTCACCCAGTTACGTTGTGACGTTTGGCACACCCAAGGTATTCCTACAGTATCCGGGAGTTGCACAATCTCATGGTCTAAGGAAAAGATACTTGACATTAGAAAAGCTTTAGCAGACGAACTACACGATCTTGTGCTAAGCTTGGGATTGGGTCTTGTCCATCACATCATTCTCCTAATGATCCCGTTATCAATGACATCCAATGTCCATGGTCAGGAAACCGTAACCATCTATTGATCAACGAGCTAGTCAACTAGAGGCTCACTAGTGACATGTTGTGGTATATGTATTCACGCATGTATTACGATTTCCAGATAACACAATTATAGCATGAACAATAGACAATTATCATGAACAAGGAAATATAATAATAACCATTTTATTATTGCCTCTAGGTCATATTTCCAACAGTCTCCCACTTGCACTAGAGTCAATAATCTAGTTCACATCACTATGTGATTGTAATGAATCCAACACCCATGGGGTTTGTTCATATCTTGCTTGTGAGAGAGGTTTATTAGTCAATGGGTCTGAACCTTTCAGATCCATGTGTGCAGGGCAATCTCTATGTCATCTTGTAGATGCAGCTACCACGCGCTACTTTAGCTATTCCAATAACTGCTCTACTATACGAATCCGGTTTACTCCTCAGAGTCATCCGGATTAGTGTCAAAGTTTGCATCGACGTAACCCTTTACGACGAACTCTTTTACCACCTCCATAATCGAGAAAATTCCTTAGTCCACTAGTTACTAAGGATAAGTTCGACCGCTGTCATGTGATCCATTCCTGGATCACTCTTGTACCCCTTGTAGGGGTGGACTAACGAGCAGCTCGGCTCGTTAAGCTCGTGCTCGTTAAGGCTCGTTGTTAAGCTCGTTAAGATTAACGAGCAGAAAACCCTGCTCGGCTCGGCTCGTTTGAAGCTCGTTAAGCTCGTGAGCGCTCGTGAGCGCTCGTTAACAGATTATAATGTTTTACGATATACATGATAAATGTGTAGGTGTGGTTTTCAAGACGAAATATGATGACTATAAAAAGAAATGCAGTAGTTTGTTGTCTCATAGGTCGATTAGATTGAATAGATGGGCTGAGGTGCTATAAAAGTTTGTCACATAAAATGAAAATATGTGTTGTGTTGTTACTAACGAGCTTAACGAGCTACTCGTGAAACTCGTTAGCTCGCTCGTTAAGCTCGTTAAGCTTAACAAGCTAAAATCAATGATTGGCTCTGTTCATTAAGAAGCGAGCTACGAGCTTAACGAGCCGAACTATCGAGCGCTCATTAAGCTCGCGAATTACGAGCTTTTGGTCCAGCCCTAACCCCTTAACTGACTCATGGCAAGGCACACTTTAGGTGCGTTACACAGCATAGCATTACTGTAGAGCCTATGTCTAAAGCATAGGGGACGACCTTCGTCCTTTCTCTCTCTTCTGCCGTGGTCAGGTCTTGAGTCTTACTCAATACTCACACCTTGTAACACAGCCAAGAACTCCTTCTTTGCTGATCTATTTTGAACTCCTTCAAAATCTTGTCATGGTATGTATTCATTTGAAAGTACTATTAAGCATTTTTGATCTATCCTTATAGATCTTGATGCTCAATGTTCAAGTAGCTTAATCCAGGTTTTCCATTGAAAAACACTTTTCAAATAACCCTGCATGCTTTCCAGACAAAGCTACATCATTTCTGATCAACAATATGTGAACAACATATACTCATCAAAAATTCTATAGTGCTCCCACTCACTTCTTTGGAAATACAAGTTTCTCATAAACTTTGTATAAACCCAAAATCTTTGATCACCTCATCAAAGCGTACATTCCAATTCTGAGATGCTTACTCTAGTCCTTAGAAGGATTGCTGGAGATTTGCATACTTGTTAGCATCTTTCAGGATTGATAAAACCTTCTGGTTGTATCACATACAACCTTTCCTCAAGAAAAACGTCGAGGAAACAATGTTTTGACATCCTATCTGCAAGATTTCATAAATAATGCAGTAACTGCTAACATAATTCCAACAGACTCTTAGCATCGCTACGAGTGAGAAAGTCTCATTGTAGTCAACTCCTTTGAACTTGTCGGAAAACATCTTAATGGCAAGTCGAGCTTTCTTAATGGTGACACTTACCATCATTGTCCGTCTCCCTTTTAAAATCCATCTGCACCCAACAGCCTTACGACCATCAAGTAGTTCTTTCAAAGTCTATACTTTGTTTTATACATGGATCCTCTCTCGGATTTTATGGCCTCGAGCCATTTGTTGGAATCCAGGCCCACCATCGCTTCTCCATAGCTCATAGGTTCATTGTTGTCTAGCCACATGACTTCCAAGACAGGATTACGTACCACTCTGAAGTAGTACACATCCTTGTCGACCTATGAGGTTTGGTAGTGACTTGATCCGAAGGTTTCATGATCACTATCATAAGCTTCCACTTCAATTGGTGTAGGTGCCACAGGAACAACTTCCTGTGCCCTGCTACACACTAGTTGAAGTGACGGTTCAATAACCTCATCAAGTCTCCACCATCCTCCCACTCAATTCTTTCGAGAGAAACTTTTCCTCGAGAAAGGACCCGTTTCTAGAAACAATCACTTTTGCTTCCGGATCTGAAATAGGAGGTATACCCAACTATTTTTGGGTATTCTATGAAGATGCATTTATCCGCTTTGGGTTCGATCTTATCAGCCTGAAACTTTTTCACATAAGCGTCGCAGGCCCGAACTTTTAAGAAATGACAGCTTAGGTTTCTCTAAACCATAGTTCATACGGTGTCATCTCAACGGAATTGTGTGGTGCCCTATTTAAAGCGAATGCGGTTGTCTCTAATGCCTGACCCATAAACAATAGTGGTAATTCGGTAAGAGACATCATGGTATGCAACATATCCAATAGGATGCAGTTATGATGTTCGGACACAACATCACACTATGGTGGTCCAGGCGGTATTAGTTGTGAAACAATTTCCACAATGTCTTAATTGTGTGCCAAACTCGTAACTCAGATATTCATCTCTATGATCATATCATAGACATTTTATCCTCTTGTCACGACGATCTTCAACTTCACTATGAAATTACTTGAACCTTTCAATAATTCAGACTTGTGTTTCATTAAGTAAATATACTCAGCATATACTCAAATTATCTGTGAAGTAAGAACATAACGATATCCACTGCGTACCTCAGCACTCATTGTACTGCACACATCAAATGTATTACTTCCAACAAGTTGCTTGATTGTTCCATCTTACTGAAAACGAGGCCTTTCGGTCATCTTGCCCATGTGGTATGATTTGCATGTCTCAAGTGATTCAAAATCAAGTGAGTCCAAATGATCCATCTATATGGAGTTTCTTCATGCATATCTACCAATAGACATGGTTCGCATGTCTCAATCTTTTAAGAAAATGAGTGAGTCCAAAGATCCATCAACATGGAGCTTCTTCATGCGTTTTATACCAACATGACTCAAATGGCAGTGCCACAATTATGTGGTACTATCATTACTATCTTATATCTTTTGGCATGAACATGTGTATCACTACGATCGAGATTCAATAAACCATTCATTTTAGGTGCAAGACCATGGAAGGTATTATTCAAATAAACAGAGTAACCATTATTCTCCTTAAATGAATAACCGTATGGCGATAAACATAATCCAATCATGTATATGCTCAATGCAAACACCAAATAACAATTATTTCGGTTTAACACCAATCCCGATGGTAGAGGGAGCGTGTGATGTTTGATCACATCAACCTTGGAAACACTTCCAATATATCGTCATCTCACCTTCAGCTAGTCTCCGTAGCCTTTTATTTCGAGTTACTAACACTTACCAACCGAACCGGTATTTATTACCCTGGTGCTACTAGGAGTACTAGTAAAGTACACATTAATATAACGTATATCCAAAATACTTCTGTCGACCTTGCCAGCCTTCTCATCTACCAAGTATCTAGGGTAGTTCTACTTCAGTGACCGTTCCCCTCATTATAGAAGCACTTAGTCTCGGGTTTGGGTTCAACCTTGGGTTTCTTCACTAGAGCAGCAACTGATTTGCCGTTTCATGAAGTATCCCTTCTTTCCCTTGCCCTTCTTGACACTAGCGGTTTAACCATCAACAATTGATGCTCCTACTTGATTTCTACTTTCGCGGTGTTAAACATCGCGAGTTGCTCAAGGATCATCATGTCTATCCCTGATATGTTATAGTTCATCACGAAGCTCCAATAGCTTGGTGGTAGTGAGTATGGAGAACCAGTCCACTGATCTCATCTGAGTATTACTCCCACTCGATTCAAGCGATTGTAGTACTCAGACAATCTGAGCACATGCTCAACGATTGAGCTTTTCTCCCTTAGTTTGCAGGCTTAAGAAACTTGTCAGAGGTCTCATACCTCTTGACGTGGGCACTAGTCTGAAATTCCAATTTCAGTCTTTGGAACATCTCATATGTTCTGCGACGTTTCAAAACGTCTTTGGTGCCACAATTCTAAACGTTAGTATTACACACTGAACTATCACGTAGTCATCAAAACGTGTATGTCAGATGTTTCCCAACATCTACAGACGACGCTCGAGGTTCACACACTGAGCGGTGCATTTAAGGACATAACCCTTTTGTGCAGCAATGAGGACAATCCTCAGTTCACGGACCCAGTCCGCATAATTGCTACTGTCAACTCTCAACTAAATTTTCTCTAGGAACATATCTAAAACAGTAGAACCAAAGCGTGAGCTACGACATAATTTGCAAAGACCTTTTGACTATGTTCATGATAATTAAGTTCATCTAATCAAATTATTCAATGAACTCCCACTTAGATAGACATCCCTCTAGTCATCTAAGTGATACATGATCCGAGTCAACTAGGCCGTGTCCGATCATCACATGAGACGGACTAGTCATCATCGGTGAACATCTTCATGTTGATCGTATCCACTATACGACTCATGTTCGACCTTTCGGTCTTCCGTGTTCTGAGGCCATGTCTGTACATGCTAGGCGTCAAGTTAACAAGTGTATTGCAGTGTTGTAAATCTGGCTTACACCCGTTGTATGCGAACGTTAGAACCTATCACACCCGATCATCACGTGGTGCTTCGGAACAATGGACCTTAGCAACGGTGCACAGTTAGGGGGGAACACAATTCTTGATATTTTAATGAGGGATCATCTTATTTATGCTACCGTCGTTCTAAGCAAATAAGATGTAAAAACATGACAAACATCACATGCAAATCATAAAGTGACATGATATGGCCAATATCATCTTGCGCCTTTGATCTCCATCTTCGAGGCGCGGCATGAACACCATCGTCACCGGCATGACACTATGATCTCCATCATCGTGTCTTCATGAAGTTGCCTCGCCAACTATTACTTCTACTACTATGGCTAACGGTTAGCAATAAAGTAAAGTAATTACATGGCGTTTTCATTGACACACAGGTCATAAATAAATTAAGACAACTCCTATGGCTCTGCCGGTTGTCATACTCATTCGACATGCAAGTCGTGATTCCTATTACAAAAACATGATCAATCTCATACATCACATATATCATTCATCACATCCTTTTGGCCATATCACATCACATAGCATATCCTGCAAAAACAAGTTAGACGTCCTCTAATTGTTGTTGCATGCTTTACGTGGCTGCTATGGATTTCTAGCAAGAACGTTTCTTACCTACGCCAAAACCACAATGTGATAAGCCAATTTCTATTTACCCCTCATAAGGACCCTTTTCATCGAATCCGATCCGACTAAAGTGGGAGAGACAGACACCCGCCAGCCACCTTATGCATTAAGTGCATGTCAGTCGGTGGAACCAGTCTCACGTAAGCGTATGTGTAAGGTCGGTCCGGGCCGCTTCATCCCACAATGCTGCCGGATCAAGATAAGACTGTAACGGTAAGCAAATTGAACAAATCATCGCCCACAACTGTTTTGTGTTCTACTCGTGCATAGAATCTACGCATAGACCTAGCTCTGATACCACTGTTGGGGATCATTAGCAGAAATTTAAAATTTTCTACGCATCACCAAGATCAATCTATGGAGTCATCTAGCAACGAGAGGGAGAGGAGTGCATCTACATACCCTTGTAGATCGCGAGCGGAAGCGTTCAAGAGAACGGGGTTGATGGAGTCGTACTCGTCGTGATCCAAATCACCGATGATCCTAGCGCCGAACGGACGGCACCTCCGCGTTCAACACACGTACGGAGCGGAGACGTCTCCGCGCCTTGATCCAGCAAGGAGGAGGGAGAGGTTGAGGAAGAGAGCTCCAACAGCAGCACGACGGCGTGGTGGTGGTGGAGCGGCAGTACTCCGGCAGGGCTTCGCCAAGCTCTTAACGGAGGAGGAGAGGTGTTGGGGAGGGGAGGGGCTGCGCCTTTGATGTGTGTGCAGCCCTCCCCTTGCCCCTCTATTTATAGGGGAAGGAGGAAGGGGGCCGGCCCCCTCTAGATGAGATCTAGAGGGGGGGAGCGGCCAAGGGGAGGGTTTGCCCCCCAAGCAAGGGGGCGCCCCCTCTAGGGTTTCCCCCACCCAACCCTAGGCGCATGGGCAAAGGGGGATGCGCCCAGCCCTCCAAGGGCTGGTTCCCTTTCATCTATGGCCCATGAGGCCCTCCGAGAGACGGTGGCCCCTCCCTGTGGTTCCACGGAACCCCTCCGGTGGCCCCGGTACAATACCGATATGCCCCCGAACTTTTCCGGTGACCGTATGACATTCCCACATATAAATCTTCACCTCCAGACCATTACGGAACTCCTCGTGACGTCCAGGATCTCATCCGGGACTCCGAACAACTTTCGGTAATCACATACAAGTCTTCCTAATAACCCTAGCGTCATCGAACCTTAAGTGTGTAGACCCTACGGGTTCGGGAACCATGCAGACATGACCAAGACAAACCCCCGGCCAATAACCAACAACGGGATCTGGATACCCATGTTGGCTCCCACATGTTCCACGATGATCTCATCAGATGAACCACGATGTCGGAGGATTCAAGCAATCCCGTATACAATTCCCTTTGTCAATCGGTACGTTACTTGCCGAGATTCATCGTCGGTATCCCAATACCTCGTTCAATCTCGTTACCGGCAAGTCACTTTGCTCGTTCCGTAACACATCATCCCGTGACCAACCCTTAGTCACATTGAGCTCATTACGATGATGTCTTACCGAGTGGGCCCAGAGATACCTCTCCGTCATACGGAGTGACAAATCCCAGTCTCGATTCGTGCCAACCCAACAAGACACTTTCGGAGATACCCGTAGTGCACCTTTATAGTCACCCAGTTACGTTGTGACGTTTGGCACACCCAAAGTATTCCTATACTATCCAGGAGTTGCACAATCTCATGGTCTAAGGAAAAGATACTTGACATTAGAAAATCTTTAGCAGACGAACTACACGATCTTGCGCTATGCTTGGGATTGGGTCTTGTCCATCACATCATTCTCCTAATGATGTGATCCCGTTATCAATGACATCCAATGTCCATGGTCAGGAAATCATAAGCATCTATTGATCAATGAGCTAGTCAACTAGAGGCTCACTAGGGACATGTTGTGGTCTATGTATTCACACATGTATTACGATTTCCGGATAACACAATTATAGCATGGACAATAGACAATTATCATGAACTGGGAATATATAATAACCATTTTATTATATGCCTCTAGGATATTTCCTACATTTGAGTGGTTACCCGCCCTGGCTTTTGACGTTAAGTCACCAGGGCATATGTTGTTTAAACTCTGTGCAGGATTTACAGAGCTATGACTTACATAAATGATTAAGTTCTAGCCCATCATCAAAGATTGAAATTGTTGTCTCAAAAGGGTTATCAATTCTTTATTTTCTCAAAGGCTATAAGCCGCCGGGTTATAAAAATTCTGGTTTACAATGGAGGTGTATTAAATCATCATCGGCCAAGAGCCACCGGGTATTTAAACTCCGGGTTTAATTATCAACAGATGAGGTATTCAAAGTCACTTTGGCGCAATGGATATTATTTTATCAATGGATATGATTTATTCTACAATGGAAGGAATAGTCCCGAGTCGCTGCAGGCTTACGACCTGGCACTTAGGGGCTACATTATTCAAGTTGGGATTACATCAAATACACAAGTCTCATGTCGCTACAAGCATGCACCATGACACTTGGGGGCTAATGCAAAGTCATTGTTTGCTCACCTTATTGAAGACCCGACTCATCACATCGTAATGAGCCGGCCCTTGGGGGCTACCAATTGCCCCTGTCAAAAATTCAAGGTACACAAGCATTAATCTATTATATTGAACGATCCACTATTTAGTTGGTAGAGTACAAAGCTCTTAACATTGTGGACGTGGGTTCAAGCCCCATGGTGGAGATTATATTATATGATGTTATTATCAATAAATTATCTACAAAGTCTCGGCTCAGTATTATCTTACTAAGCCGGCCCTTGGGGGCTACACGTTGCAGTTCAAGTTTAAGTCCCAGGTTGCTGCAAGCATGACAACCCGGCACTTGGGGGCTACATACGTGGAATACTCAGTTCTGACTAGTGACTAAGATGAACAATCTGTTGGGGATCGTAGCAGAAATCTAAAATTTTCTACGCATCACCAAGATCAATCTATGGAGTAATCTAGCAACGAGGGGAAGGAGAGTGCATCTACATACCCTTGTAGATCGCTAAGCGGAAGCGTTGCAAGAACGCGGATGAAGGAGTCGTACTCGTAGCGATTCAGATCGCGGTTGATTCTGATCTAAGCGCCGAAGCACGGATCTCTTCTAGCAAAGCGATGGAGCCCGGTGACGTCTCCTACGCCTTGATCCAGCAAGGGGGGGAAGGAGAGGTTGGGGAAGACTCCATCCAGCAGCAGCACGACGGCATGGTGGTGAAGGAGGAGCGTGGCAATCCTGCAGGGCTTCGCCAAGCACCGCGGGAGAAGAGGAGGACTTGGGAGAGGGGGAGGGCTGTGCCAGAACTTGGGTGCAGCTGCCCTCCCACCCCCACATATATATATGGGCAAGGGAGAGGGGGGCCGGGCCCCTCAGATCCAATCTGAGGAGGGGGCGGCGGCCAGGGGGGTTTCCTTGCCCCCCAAGGCAAGGGGGCGCCCCCCCTTTAGGGTTCCCCCAAACCCTAGGCGCATGGGACCTAGGGGGGAGGCCGCCCAGACCACAAGGGGCTAGTCCCTCTCCACACACAGCCCATAGGGCCCTCCGGGGCAGGTGGACCCTCCCGGTGGACCCCCGGAACCCCTCCAGTGGTCCCGGTACAATACCGGTAAACCCCCGAATTATTCCGGTGACCGTATGATGACTTCCCATATATAAATCTTTACCTCCGGACCATTCCGGAACTCCTCGTGATGTCCGGAATCTCATCCGGGACTCCGAACAACATTCGGTAACCATGTATATCTATTCCCTATAACCCTAGCGTCATCGAACCTTAAGTGTGTAGACCCTACGGGTTCGGGAACCATGCAGACATGACCGAGACAACTCTCCGGCCAATAACCAACAGCGGGATCTGGATACCCATGTTGGCTCCCACATGTTCCACGATGATCTCATCGAATGAACCACGATGTCGAGGATTCAATCAATCCTGTATACAATTCCCTTTGTCCAGCGGTATTGTACTTGCCCGAGATTCGATCATCGGTATCCGATACCTTGTTCAATCTCGTTACCGGCAAGTCTCTTTACTCGTTCCGTAGCACATCATCCCGTGATCAACTCCTTGGTCACATTGTGCACATTATGATGATGTCCTACCGAGTGGGCCCAGAGATACCTCTCCGTTTACACGGAGTGACAAATCCCAGTCTCGATTCGTGCCAACCCAACAGACACTTTCGGAGATACCTGTAGTGTACCTTTATAGCCACCCAGTTACGTTGTGACATTTGGCACACCCAAAGCACTCCTACGGTATCCGGGAGTTGCACAATCTCATGGTCTGAGGAAATGATACTTGACATTAGAAAAGCTTTAGCAAACGAACTACACGATCTTGTCCTAAGCTTAGGATTGGGTCTTGTCCATCACATCATTCTCCTAATGATGTGATCCCGTTATCAACGACATCCAATGTCCATGGTCAGGAAACCATAACCATCTATTGATCAACGAGCTAGTCAACTAGAGGCTTACTAGGGACATGGTGTTGTCTATGTATCCACACATGTATCTGAGTTTCCTATCAATACAATTCTAGCATGGATAATAAACGATTATCATGAACAATGAAATATATACAATAATAACTAATTTATTATTGCCTCTAGGGCATATTTCCAACAGTCTCCCACTTGCACTAGAGTTAATAATCTAGTTCACATCGCCATGTGATTAACACTCACAGGTCACATCGCCATGTGACCAACATCCAAGAGTCTACTAGACTCAATGATCTAGTTCACATCACTATGTGATAAACACTCAAAGAGTTTTGGGTTTGATCATGTTATGCTTGTGAGAGAGGTTGTAGTCAACGGGTCTTGCCATATTCAGATCCCTATGTATTTCGCAAAACTTTATATCGTAGATGCTGCTACCACGTTCCACTTGGAGCTATTCCAAATTGTTGCTCCATTATACGTATCCGGTATCTCTACTCAGAGCTATCCAGATAGGTGTTAAGCTTGCATCGATGTAACTCTTTACGTCGAACTCTTTATCACCTCCATAACCGAGAAACATTTCCTTATTCCTCTAAGGATAATTTTTTTGACCGCTATCCGGTGATCTACTCCTAGATCACCTTTGTACCCTCTTGCCAGACATGTGGCAAGGCACAGATCAGGTGCGGTACTTCAGCATGGCATACCGTATAGAGCCTATGACAAATGCATAGGGGACGACCTTCGTCCTTCCTCTTTCTTCTGCCGTGGTCAAGCTTTGAGTTTTACTCAACTTCACACCTTACAACTTAGGCAAGAACCCCTTCTTTGACTGATCTATTTTTAACTCCTTCAAAAACATGTCAAGTGTGTGTTCTTTGAAAGTATCATGAGGCGTCTTGATCTATCTCTATAGATCTTGATACCCAATTTGTAAGCAGCTTTATCCAGGTCTTCCTTTGAAAAACACTCTTCAAACAACCGTATATGCTTTCCAGAAATTCTACATTATTTCGGATCTACAATATGTCATCCACATATACTTATCAGAAATATTGTAGTGCTCCCACTCACTTTCTTGTCAATACAAGTTTCTAGCAAACATTGTATAAACCTAAAAGCTTTGATAACTCCATCAAAACATATATTCCGATTCCGAGATGCTTGCTCTAGTCCATAGAAGGATTGCTGGAGCCAGCATACCTTTTAGCATCCTTAGGATCGACAAAACCTTTTATTGTATCACATACAACTTTTCTTACGAAAACTGGTAAGAAAACTTGTTTTTGACATCCATCTGTAAGATTTCATAATCGAAAAATACAGCTAATGCTAACATGATTCTGACGGACTTAAGCATCGCTACGGGTGAGAAATTCTCATCGTAGTCAACTCCTTGAACTTGTGAAAAGACTCTTTCCCACAAGTCGAGCTTTATAGACGGTAAAAATACCGCCCATGTCCGTCTTCTTCTTAAAGATCCATTTATCTCAATGGCTTGCCGATCATCGGGCAAGTCCACCAAAGTCCATACTTTGTTCTGATATATGGATCCTATCTCGGATTTCATGGCTTCTAACCATTTGTCGGAATACGGGCCCACCATCGCTTCTCCATAGCTCGTAGGTTCATTGTTGTCTAACAACATGATATCTAAGACAGGATTACCGTACCACTCAGGAGTAGTACATATCCTTGTCGACCTACGAGGTTCGATAGTAACTTGATCCGAAGCTTCATGATCACTATCATTAACTTCCTATTCAACAGACGTAGGCGCCACAGAAAACATCTTTCTATGTTGCATCACTCTCTGGTTGAAGTAAAGGTTCGACAACCTCATCAAGTTCCATCTTCCTCCCACTCAATTCTTTCGAGAGAAACTCCTTCTCGAGAAAGGACCCTTTCTTAGCGACAAACAATTTGCCCTCGGATCTGAGATAGAAGGTGTACCCAACTATCACCTTTGGGTATCCTATGAAGATGTGTTTGTCCGCTTTCGGGTTCGAGCTTCTCCGGCTGAAGCCTTAAGCATCGCAGCCCCAAACATTAAGAAAGTGACAACTTTGGTTTCTTTGCCAAACCAATGTTCACACGACGTCGTTTCAACGGACTATGGTGTCCTATCTAAAGTGAATGCAGCTGTCTTAACGCATAACCTCAAAATGAAAACGGTAGATTGGTAAGAGACATCATAGATCGCACCATATCTCATAGGGTTCGATTACGACGTCCGGACACACCATTACCTTGTGGTGTTCCAGGTGGCTTCAACTATGAAACAATTCCACAATGTCTTAAGTGATTGCCGAACTCATAACTCAGAAATTCTCATGATCAGATCATAGGAATTTGATCTTCTTGTTAGGATGATTCTTAATCTTCACTCTGAAATCGCTTGAACTTTTCAAACGTTTCAGACTTGTGCTTCATTAAGTAAGATATACCTATATCTACCAAATCGTCAGTGAAGATGAGAAAATAGCGATATCCACCGCACACTTAAATTCTCATCGATCACACACCATCAGCATGCATGATTTCCAACAAGTCACTTGCCCGTTTCATTGTACCTGAAAACGGGGTCTTAGTCATCCTGCCCATGAGGCATGGCTCGCATGTGTCAAGTGATTCAAAATCAAGTGACTCCAAACATCCATCGACATGGAGTTTCTTCATGCATCTTACGCCAATATGACCTAAGCGGCAGTGCCACGAGAAAGTGGTACTATCATTATTAACTCTACATCTTTTGGCGTGAACATGTGTATTACCACGACCGAGATTCAATGAACCATTCACATAGGGTGCATGACCATGAAAGGTATCATTCATGTAAACAGAATAACCATTATTCTCTAACTTAAATGAATAACCGTATTGCAATGAACATGATCTAATCATATTCATGCTCAACGTAGACACCTGATAACATTTATCTAGGTTCAATACTAATCCCGAAGGCAGATGGAGCGTGCGATGGTGATCTCATCAACTTTGGAAACACTTCCAACACACATCGTCACCTCGCCCTTAGCCAGTCTCCGTTTAGTCCGTAGCTTTTGCTTCAAGTCACCAATAATAGCAACTGAACCGGTATCCAATACCCAGGTGCTACCAGGAGTACTAGTGAGGTACACATTAATAACACGTATATACTTTGTTGAAGTTGCCAGCCTTCTTATCTACCATGCATTTGGGGTAATTCCGCTACCAGTGACCGTTCCCCTTACAATAGAAGCACTTAGTCTCGGGTTTGGGTTCAACCTTGGGTTCCTTCACTGGAGCGGCAACTGGTTTGCCATCCATGAAGTTTCCCTTCTAGCCCTTGCCCTTCTTGAAACCAGTGGTCTTGTTAAACCATCAACACTTGATGCTCCTTCTTGATTTCTACCTTTTGCGGTCTTAAGCACCGCGAACAGCTCCGGGATCAACTCCATCCCTTGCATGTCATAGTTCATCACGAAGATCTAGTAGCTTAGTGATAGTGGCTAGAGAACTCTATCAATCACTATCTTATCTGGAAGTTTAACTCCCACTTGATTTAAGTGATTGTAGCACCCAGACATTCTGAGCACATGCTCACTAGTTGAGCTATTCTCCTCCATCTTGTTGGCTAAAGAACTTGTCAGAGGTCTCACACCTCTCAACACGGGCATGAGCCTGAAATCCCAATTTCAGCTCTTGGAACATCTCATATGTTCTATGGCGTTTAAAACGTCATTGGAATCCCGATTCTAAGCCGTAAAGTATGGTGCACTAAACTATCAAGTAGTCATCAGGATGTGTCTGTCAGGTGTTCACAACATCCACAGACGACGTTGTAGGGGTTTGCACATCGAGCGGTGCATCAAAGACGTAAGCCTTCTGTGTAGCAGTGAGGACACTCCTCGGACTACGGACCTAGTCCGCATCATTGCTTACAATATCTTTCAACTTAATCTTTCTCTAGGAACATATTGAAACAGGGAGCTACAACGTGAGCTATTTATCTACAACATATTTGCAAAGACAATTTAGACTATGTTCATGATAATTGAGTTCATCTAATCAAATTATTTAATGAACTCCCACTCAGATAGACATCCCTCTAGTCATCTAAGTGAAACATGATCCGAGTCAACTAGGCCGTGTCCGATCATCACGTGAGACGGACTAGTCATCATCGGTGAACATCTTCATGTTGATCGTATCTTCTATACGACTCATGTTCGACCTTTCGGTCTTCCGTGTTCCGAGGCCATGTCTGTACATGCTAGGCTCGTCAAGTCAACCTAAGTGTATTGCGTGTGTAAATCTGGCTTACACCCGTTGTATTCGAACGTTAGAATCTATCACACCCGATCATCACGTGGTGCTTCGAAACAACGAACCTTCGAACGTGGACAGTTAGGGGGAACACAATTCTTGAAATTATTGCGAGGGATCATCTTATTTAAGCTACCGTCGTTCTAAGCAAATAAGATGTAAAACATGATAAACATCACATGCAATCAAATAGTGACATGATATGGCCAATATCATTTTGCTCCTTTTCACCTTCATCTTCGGGGCTCCATGATCATCATCGTCACCAGCATGACACCATGATCTCCATCATCATGATCTCCATCATCGTGTCTTCATGAAGTTGTCTCGCCAACTATTACTTCTACTACTACGGCTAATGGTTAGCAATAAAGTAAAGTAATTACATGGCGATTTCACTGACACGCAGGTCATACAATATATTAAGACAACTCCTATGGCTCCTGCCGGTTGTCATACTCATCGACATGCAAGTCATGATTCCTATTACAAGAACATGATCAATCTCATACATCACATATATCATTCATCACACCCTTTGGCCATATCACATCACACGGCACATGCTGCAAGAACAAGTTAGACGTCCTCTAATTGTTGTTGCAAATTTTTACGTGGCTGCTATAGGTTTCTAGCAAGAACGTTTCTTACCTACGCAAAAACCACAACGTGATATGCCAATTTCTATTTACCCTTCATAAGGACCCTTTTCATCGAATCCGATCCGACTAAAGTGGGAGAGACAGACACCCGCTAGCCACCTTATGCATTAAGTGCATGTCAGTCGTGGAACCAGTCTCACGTAAGAGTACGTGTAAGGTCGGTCCGGGACGCTTCATCCCATGATGCCGCCGAATCAAGACAAGACTACTAACGGCAAGTAAATTGACAACATCGACGCCCACAACTGCTTTGTGTTCTACTCGTGCATAGAAACTACGCATAGACCTAGCTCATGATGCCACTGTTGGGGATCGTAGCAGAAATTTAAAATTTTCTACGCATCACCAAGATCAATCTATGGAATAATCTAGCAACGAGGGGAAGGAGAATGCATATACATACCCTTGTAGATTGCTAAGCGGAAGCGTTGCAAGAACGCGGATGAAGGAGTCGTACTCGTAGCGATTCAGATCGTGGTTGATTCCGATCTAAGCGCCGAAGCACGGCGCCTCCGCGTTCAACACACGTGCAGCCCGGTGACGTCTCCTGCGCCTTGATCCAGCAAGGGGAGAAGGAGAGGTTGGGGAAGACTCCATCCAGCAGCAGCACGATGGCATGGTGGTGAAGGAGGAGCGTGGCAATCCTGCAGGGCTTCGCCAAGCACCGCGGGAGAAGAGGAGGACTTGGGAGAGGGGGAGGGCTGCGCCAGAACTTGGGTGCGGCTGCCCTCCCACCCCCGACATATATATAGGGGCAAGGGAGAGGTGGGGCGGCCCCCTCAGATCCAATCTGAGGAGGCGGCGGCGGCCAGGGGGGTTTCCTTGCCCCCCAAGGCAAGGGGGGCGCGTACAATACCGGTAAACCCCCGAATTATTCCGCTGACCGTATGATGACTTCCCATATATAAATCTTTACCTCCGGACCATTTCGGAACTCCTCGTGACGTCCGGGATCTCATCTGAGACTCCAAACAACATTCGGTAGCCACGTATATCTATTCCCTATAACCCTAGCATCATCGAACCTTAAGTGTGTAGACCCTACGGGTTCGGGAACCATGCAGACATGACCGAGACAACTCTCCGGCCAATAACCAACAGAGGGATCTGGATATCCATGTTGGTTCCCACATGTTCCACGATGATCTCATCGGATGAACCACGATGTCGAGGATTCAATCAATCCCGTATACAATTCCCTTTGTCCAGCGGTATTGTACTTGCCCGAGATTCGATCGTCGGTATCCGATACCTTGTTCAATCTCGTTACCAGCAAGTCTCTTTACTCGTTCCGTAACACATCATCCTGTGATCAACTCCTTGGTCACATTGTGCACATTATGATGATGTCCTACCGAGTGGGCCCAGAGATACCTCTTTGTTTACACGGAGTGACAAATCCCAGTCTCAATTCGTGCCAACCCAACAGACACTTTCGGAGATACCTGTAGTGTACCTTTATAGCCACCCAGTTACGTTTTGATGTTTGGCACACCCAAAGCGCTCCTACGGTATCCGGGAGTTGCACAATCTCATGGTCTATGGAAATTATACTTGACATTAGAAAAGCTTTAGCAAACGAACTACACGATCTTGTGCTAGGATTAGGATTGGGTCTTGTCCATCACATCATTCTCCTAATGATGTGATCCCGTTATCAACGACATCCAATGTCCATGGTTAGGAAACCGTAACCATCTATTGATCAACGAGCTAGTCAACTAGAGGCTTACTAGGGACATGGTGTTGTCTATGTATCCACACATGTATCTGAGTTTCCTATCAATAAAATTCTAGCATGGATAATAAACGATTATCATGAACAATGAAATATATACAATAATAACTAATTTATTATTGCCTCTAGGGCATATTTCCAACACAATCTAGATTTTTTCAAAGGTTGCAATATTTATATTGAAGCAAGTCTTAAGCTATCACTATGTTCTCCTCCAAAGACTTGGGGGATATAGGTAACATGCATATAAAGGAAGAACGTCTTCCAATTCTCAGTTTTGAGCAAATCAGGAAGATTAATTGTTTAACCCGGCATTGGCAACAATCATGACCCGGTGTGTATAACAGTCATAACCCGGAATCATCAGTTTTTATAACGCGACAATTTTGGCAATGATAAACCGATAAGTTCTACATCTTCAAGCCGGCTGAATATCAAGAAACCAATGTCAGCAAATTGATTATGAAGCTGGTCTATTGACCCGGATTTTTCTAGAAGAAGGAAATGACAAGGAATTAAGGAGGATCAGGTGCCGGCTTACAAGAATTCTTAACCCAAAGCACAACCTGTCAAGTATGTTCTTGTGTTTATGTTGCAAGATCAGTTTAACATGGATAAATCCAAATTAATCCGGGGGCTAATGTCGGGGATATACCCCGAGGTATGACCCGGCCGGACTTGGCGGCTCACAGAGACCCGACGAGTATTTGGTGACTTACTGATGACCCCAACAGCGGGTCAGATGGATAACAAGGCCCAAGGCCCAGAAGGCCGGTTCATGTGATGGTGGGACGACTTACGAGGAAGACATAAGGAATATTCTCCTACAAAGGAAGGAAGACTAGGACTCCACTTGTAATAGAGTAATCCTAATTCTACTAGGACTAGTCATGTAACCCGCCCCTTCAACATATATAAGGAGGGGCAGGGCTCCCAAAAGAGGGATAAGCAAGAAGAAACAATCTCTAGGGCTAGGCACAAAGAGCCGTCTTACCAACGACTCCCTCATAATCATAATGAGACCTAGCCACAAACAGCATGTAGGGCTATTACCGGATGATGTTTCCCGGGGCCCGAAGCTGTCTAAATCCCTGTCTTATGTTGCGTCTCTCGATTCCGCTCAACCCCTCTCAAGCTAATACAAAGATGTGTTGGCCTCACGACTAAGTCGTCGCACTAGGACATCTGTCGTGACAATTCCATGACACTTTGAGTTTTGTTTAGATTAAAGTTCGCCATAGCTGCAACTTCGCATACTTAGTTTTGTTGGGGAACGTAGTATTTCAAAAAAATTGCCTACGCACACGCAAGATCCATCTAGGTGATGCATAGCAACGAGAGGGGGGAGTGTGTCCACGTACCCTCATAGACGGAAAGCGGAAGCGTTTGGTAACGCGGTTGATGTAGTCGAACATCTTCGCGATCCAACCGATCCAAGTACCGAACGCATGGCACCTCCGCGATCTGCACACGTTAAGCTCGGTGACGTCCCTCATACTCTTGATCCAGCTGAGGCCGAGGGAGAGTTCCGTTAGCAAGACGGCGTGATGACGGTGATGATGAAGTTACCGGCGTAGGGCTTCGCCTAAGCACTACAATGATATGACCGAGGTGGAAATCTATGGAGGGGGGCACCGCTCACGGCTAAGACTACTGTCAACTTGTGTGTTCTAGGGTGCCCCCTGCCCCCGTATATAAAGGAGCAAGGGGGATGCCGGCCATCCCTATAGGGGAGTGCCCCAAGTAGGATTCCTACAAGGAATAGGAATCCTATTCCTAGTAGGTTTCCAACAAGGAAGAGAGGGTGGCGAAAGGAGAGGGAGAGAGGGAGAAGGAAAGGGGGCGCCGCCCCCCTTCCCTAGTCCAATTCGGACCCAAAGGGGAGGGGGCGTGCAGCCTGCCCTAGCCGCCCCTCTCTCTCCACTAAGGCCCATGAGGGCCATTAGTTCACCCAGGGGTTCCGGTAACCCTCCGGTACTCTGGTTTTATCTGAAACATTTCCGGTGTCCTAATATAGTCATACAATCTATCAATCTTTATGTCTCGACCATTTTGAGACTCCTCGTCATGTCCGTAATCACATCCGGGACTCCGAACTAACTTCGGTACATCAAAACACATAAACTCATAATACCAATCGTCATCAAACGTTAAGCGTGCGGACCCTACGGGTTCGAGAACAATGTAGACATGACCGAGAAACTTCTCCGGTCAATAACCAATAGCGGAACCTGGATGCTCATATTGGCTCTTGAAGGAAATATGCCCTAGAGGCAATAATAAAGTTATTATTTATTTCCTTATATCATGATAAATGTTTATTATTCATGCTAGAATTGTATTAACCGGAAACATAATACATGTGTGAATACATAGACAAACAGAGTGTCACTAGTATGCCTCTACTTGACTAGCTCGTTGATCAAAGATGGTTAAGTTTCCTAACCATTGACATGGGTTGTCATTTGATTAACGGGATCACACCATTAGGAGAATGATGTGATTGACTTGACCCATTCCGTTAGCTTAGCACCCGATCGTTTAGTATGTTGCTATTGCTTTCTTCATGACTTATACATGTTCCTATGACTATGAGATTATGCAACTCCCGTTTACCAGAGGAACACTTTGTGTGCTACCAAACGTCACAACGTAACTGGGTGATTATAAAGGTGCTCTACAGGTGTCTCCAAAGGCACTTGTTGGGTCGGCGTATTTCGAGATTAGGATTTGTCACTCCGATTGTCGGAGAGGTATCTCTGGGCCCTCTCGGTAATGCACATCACTTAAGCCTTGCAGGCATTGCAACTAATGAAGAGACTTCCCAGTAACGAGTAAAGAGACTTCCTAGTAACGAGATTGAACTAGGTATTGAGATACCGACGATCGAATCTCGGGCAAGTAACATACCGATGACAAAGGGAACAACGTATGTTGTTATGTGGTCTGACCGATAAAGATCTTCGTAGAATATGTGGGAACCAATATGAACATCCATGTTCCGCTATTGGTTATTGACCGGAGACGTGCCTCGGTCATGTCTACATAGTTCTCGAACCCGTAGGGTCCTCACGCTTAACGTTTCGATGACAGTTATATTATGAGTTTATATGTTTTGATGTACCGAAGGTTCTTCGGATTCCCGGATGTGATCACGGACATGACGAGGAGTCTCGAAATGGTCGAGACATAAAGATTGATATATTGGAAGCCTATATTTGGATATCGGAAGTGTTCTGGGTGAAATAGGGATTTTAGCGGAGTACCGAGGGTTACCTGTCGGTGTTCTGGGAATGGGGGTCCCCAGACTTGCCAGCATGTGGCCTGCGGCGTGGCTCAAGTGGGGGCCCAGCGTGGCCCATCTTCATCAGCTCAAGCTCAAGACCCTCGCGAGGGGCCAAGCCTCGCGGGGCGGATGACAGGAAGCTTCCTAAGAGGCAGCCTCATCAGGCAGGCTCGCGAGGAGGCGGAGAGATCAAGGAAGGGGTACCTCGCGAGGAACCCGTGACGCAAGCCATGATGATCGAGACCAGGCGGGTGCCAGGCGGGCGCCGGCCTGCGCGGTGTCCTTGTTTCCCCTTTGGTGCAAAGGGGGCAAGCACAGGCCAAGGCATCATGCAAAGGTTGCCATTCCGGTGCAACAAGACCAAGACCAGCAGAATGATAGGATGGAGGTCACCGTGGAGCCCAAGACGACGTCATCACCAGTACTTTTGGCAGCCGAAGACCACCTTTGGTCAGGATAACTTTTACTACCTGTTCCCCTTCAAAATGGCCAATTGTTGGTGCCCTTCCCGCTATTTATTTGGGGAGAGGCCCAGGGCCACTATAAATAGAGCTAGCCACCACAGAGTACGGAGAGCCATCTAGGGAGAAGACATCTAGAAATCTGGTAGAACCCTAGAAGAGAGAGAGGGAGAGGCGACTGAACTCACCCTAGTAGTTCATCGCACCAGCTCAAGAACACCTCTCGCGAGGTTGTTCTTCCTTTGTACTGATCCTCATCAGCCCCTGAGGCAATCCACCACACCACACACTGGAGTAGGGTATTACACCACAACAGTGGCCCGAACAAGTATAAACCCTGTGTCCCTTGTGTTGTTCGTTGTTTCCAGCTAAAATCATGCGAGGAGATCGGGCGTAGATCGGTAGGGGAGAGACCTCCGCGCGCACCTAGTGTTCGAACCTCAAGGGTCTGCCGGAACCCGAAATCCGACATTTGGCACGCC